>NC_069130.1:51721155-52021155 GCF_026914265.1 Mya arenaria | reverse complement strand
GTATACGCTTAACTTAGGTTACACACCACCATTGTCATTTCCTCTATAATTCAATGTGAAATGATTATTTTTAGACAACATTTAAAGGCATTTCGAGCGAATGCAGACTATGATAAACATATATATTCTTAAAGTACAAGCTTTAAATTACCTTTTAAGCCAATAAAAAGGGGGGGGGGGGGTCAAGTTATTCCTAAGAAAAATCTCTCCACTTGAAAAACAAACTCTAAAAATTGCACATTCCGCCATGACAGTTCTTCCAAAATGACCTTTCAACTATAGGGCAGCAGTTTATGCTTAAATCTCTATTCTAAATGATAAATCAAGAAATAATAGATACTCAAGGTATAAAAGTTTCAGGAATAATGATATTTTTGATTTACAGTGTATTGAGCATGTGAAAACATGTCTATCAGTCATAAAAACATTATTTTTTTATTGAGAACTTTCCACACAACGGAAGTACATATGACGCAATGGTGACGTCATACCTAACTTAGAAATAAGCTCCATTATACGTGACGTTTAAGTTAGAAGTAACGTTAGAAAGTTGAATCTCAGGGCAGTCGAACCGCAGACCATGGAACTCGTTAGCAGCCAGAAGTTCGGCGGAGTATTTTTGGATAAGACCTTTGCTGACCCACTGCAAGGGTTTCATAAGGGAGTTCAAGTCCCTGAAACAATAGATAATGTGTCTGTTTTCACTATGATATGGTCAACGGGAACTGAATTATTTAGGTATATGTATAATAGAAATATATACACACATCGTGCATACTTTTAACTGTTGGCAAAAAATATGTTATCAAAGTATTTGTTTGTGTTAGTTTGTTTATTATTGAAACAGTTTTAGACTGGCGTGTATAAACAGCTAAATCGTTATTATAAATGCCCATGGAAATACCATTGCGAGAGGCGGAGGGGGAGGGGGTATGGCGATCATCACTCCGATATTTTTCGGACATCGACGTGCGCCCAATTCCGCTACTCTCCATTCATCGGTCGATGGGTCAGTCATGATAATCTGTATCTGTATCTGTTCTGTTACGTATAATCCGACGATGCATCTAACTTAAACACCTTACAGCTTACAAAGCGTCTCACAAACCTTGAAAAAAAGCTTACTTTAAAAATCCAGTGGCCACCAAAGAGTAGCTTGAAAGACAGAGTCCAGTGACGGCCTGGGCCAAGTTGGCGGACAGGAAGATGCCATGGAAGGCTGCAGTGTGCAGCTCCGACCAGAGACAGTTTAGGAACACCACGGCGGTAAACCGGATGAACTGGAGTTGGCCTGGATGAAGCCCCGTGCTCCTGTAAGTCACATCGGAAGCATTGGTATAACAGTTATTACATGTGCATTGTATATCAAAAATGTCAAACAATAACTCCTCAACTGAGAAAGACACCCGTATATAATTTGTGGATTGACCGTTTTAATTTTGAATGGTTGTTGTTGTTGTTGTTGCTGTTGTTGTTGTTGTTGTTGTGGTTCAGTTTATAAAGGCCTGTCATTGCCCTATAATGACTGCATTATGGATTGACCCCGTCACATCCCAAAGTGTGGCTTCAACACAAATTAATTTAAGCTAAATGAGGAATTTTATCCAGACCGGTTGATGGGATATTAGCAAGAAGAGCAATTTTATTGTTGTTTCAACGTTTAAACCGCAACGTTGTTTCAACGTTGAAATCACAACGGCAATACAACTTTCAAATACAACCATAGTTCAACCTTTTCTCAACGTTGAAGGATAACCGTTGTTTCAACGTTGAAATCACAACGGCAATACAACTTTCAAATACAACCATAGTTCAACCTTTTCTCAACGTTGAAGGATAACCGTTGTTTCAACGTTGCTTCAACGTTGTTGTGCCTGCTGGGTACGTACCGCCCCACTAGAGACAGGCTATAGAACAGGCCAAATTAAACCGTGTTGGGGATGATCCTGTTGCACTTCATATACTAATATATGATTGTTGTATAAGTCTTAATAAAAAATGTCCGATCTGTTCTGTTATATTAAATACTTCGTTGTGGTTTTATAGAAATGAGCTTCGTCATTCGGAATACTTCGGCCATTTTCAATCGAAAACAACCTCGGATGTATATGGACGGTTTACAGTGTAAGAATTATTTTAATTTTAACTACGCTGCAAGTAGATCGCGTAGTAATTTGAATATAGCAGATTAACTTTATGGCTTTACTCTTGAGAATCTTTCTTAATTATACGACAATACACTTCCCTGACAATCAATTTAATCTTAGGTAAAATAAATACACGTTAAACACCATCATTAATAAATGCTATTATATAATTTTTTACGAACTACTTCTAATGATGTACATCCGGGGTTGTTTTCAATGGGAAATGGCCGATGAGTTCCGAATGGATCGTCGTATGTGATCGCTTGCAATCCACTTACCAGTAAACTATGGCACTGAAGAGGACGGAAGACACGACATGGCACGGTAATACATGGACGGTATAAGCCAACAGGAGGGTCAGGGCGCCATACAACCCGTCTCGTCGCTCCCGGAAATACTGGTCTCGGATGCTTGGAACTAAATTTAGGAAAATTGTTTAAATTAATTCTCTGAAGTTTGTAAATAATTGACTAGTTCACCTTATAATTCTTGATGTTTATCGAAAGTGAGGAAGTGGAAAAAAAGCAATAAAATGGGGTGAAATCAAGAAACATCTGAATATTCAGTTGTTGTGATAACTAACAGACAGTGTGTTTTTTGCAATGTCTGCAATGACGTTGCGGCGCGAAGAATTGCAGGACTTTATCTGAGAGGAATTTCTTAATATCGTTGAGGGACGCGCGGCGTGGGGTTGCATATTTATCCTCCGCAGACAATTCGCACCACGGTGGTCCGCGATTTACTGCAAACCGCGTGCTTTAAGTACTGTATTTATAGAAAACATAGGTTGAAAAGTTCACAATGTTGGAAAACACTAGGCATTAAGTAATTAATTTAGGAAGATTTTGTCTCCTTTACAATAAAAAAGTTTACTTCATAGCTTTGTGAAAGAAGTCAAATTTATATCGAGAAGAATGTTATTATTTCTTGGACAATCATCGAATTTCGAAATGCAAATGCTTTTTCTTTGAAAATCTGATAGAATGATATTTTGTAAAATTTGCTCAACTCCTACACCTAAACATGTTGCAATGGATATATGTATCATGCTTGCTAAATACTGAACCCGAAAACTAGATAAAAAAGATAGGTTTTTATATTTTGTTATTTGGTCCTTTTGAACGACTTTTAAACTGCGGAAGGCCTTTAATTCCGCTAATTTTGCCCAGTTCTAATGTTCTTTTTACATGCGACATGGTATTGATATTATTGGTATTATAGGTTGTAATGTTGCTATTCCATATATTAACTTAATCAAATTGGTAAAAATTGTGAGTTTTTGTTACACCAAAGGCAAATATTTGATACTAAATAAGGCACATTTCAGTGTCAAAAACAAACAATTTTTAACAATGATTTAAGACGGCTGCTTTAAAATAAGTTATTGGTAAAGGCTCATCTGAAATCATTGTTTAAAATGTATTGTACAGTATATTTTAAAGGCAACTATTAAAAAACACAGAAAAAATATACAACAAATGTAATACAGATATGGTATAATACAACAAGACGTGTTTTGACTTCAAAGTTTCAAAATGACGTATTTCAAAAAGGAATCGAATGGAAACTCGGGATAACTCGAAACATCGGATAACTCGAGGTTCTGGTTCGCGTCCTCGAGTTATCGCAGTTTTACCTTAATATATGATTCCATATTACTCACATAAGGCTGAAGCGTTGAGTATGGACACATACGGGGCGAACGCGCATGTCAAATACAGCATCCCCATCCGGTTCTGAACGCTGCTCGGCTCCGTACCAATGCGGCCCATGGATGCGATAATCATTATACAGAAAGCCGGGAGGAAGAAGAACCGTAGCATATAGTCTGCACGGTCACGGAATAGGTTCCGATACATCCGCCTGTGGGAAGAAAAGGAGCTTGGAATAAAACAAGAAATAATTACTGCCCCCACAAACCGCGTTATTGAATTTATGCACAGGGGCAGAGTACGTTGTTATAACACCACCCTATGACCACGTCCCTCCCTCGATTTTTTTAAATCCCAGGCTGATGGGGGAAATGTTACTAGTGATACATTAAAAAATATACAAAGTTTATAAAAAAAATATTAAAAGTTATCACTAGTTTCATTTCCCCCATCATTATTAACATTAATAAGACTCGGATTTGTTTTTTTTCTCTAAAAAACAAATGGGGAGGGGGAGGGGCGTGGTCATGGGGGGTCGTCATAAAAACGAACCCTGCCCCTGTGTAGCGCTTCAGCCAGAATGTACAATTTCAATTTCAATCACGCAGGTGTGTGTCACGTGACTGTTTTGTATCATGTTGTCAATGACAATTTTAATAACAAGGGTTTGGTATAAGATATAAATAAATACCCGTATGTTAGAATAAATTAGAATAGTTTATATATACATATTTAAGTGAAAATCATGGCTAGTTTTACCTAATAACAGTGACTAACACCCGAGCGGAGCCCGGGCGCTCTACCGCTTCCCTATTTCCGGCACGCGGTCCTCGCCGGAAGTCGTCAGAGATCCTCCGGAATGTCCCAAGCTGTAGCCGAGAAGTTTTCAATATTTTAACCAACCGTTCCACTCGAATAAGGCTCTGAATTTCTGAATCTTTGTCCCGGCGGTCCATACTCGCCACATCAACTAAAATGGAATTTCATTGGCTCGGTAATGTTCGGAGGAATTCGGAAAATTTACGGATTATTTATAGTAAGACGAACGACTGAAGTAACCGAACTTGCACAGAAACCTATTATCCAGTTGGTCTATGTTTGTAACTTTAACTGCAATATGGTTAATTAAGGTTAATTTTAATTGTTACTTATACTCGGCAATGTTCGACAAAATTCGTGACTTTGGCTCGGTTAGCTTCGGGAGTTTTCGATATCGAGTTGAATGTCCGAGTCGTTGTTCAACCATCTGATACTTTCAACGTCGACTAGAATCTTTTAAATAAATTTATTAGGGAGTATAAGTATCTTCCATGGCCGAGGGTGTTAGATAGGTTCATTTCGACCCGAGCGTAGGGTGTTTTGCGGAAAAGAGGTTTACGAAAAACACCCTGCGCGAAGGTCGGGATGAACCTATCTTACACGAGCGGCTATGGTAGATGCTTTATCTTCCAACTCAATTAAACAAAATTAAGTAAAATTGTGTTTCTTTGCTGGAACTCTTTTATGCTTACTGAAAATAATTGCGTGGATATGCGATAATTCGTGGTTGTCATGGATATGCGCGCAGTGATTCAGATTATGTTAATAGTTAAATCGGTCCTTAAATAGTTCTAAGGAGAGTGAAGCATTATTTCTTGAAAGGTACGTGCAAACTTTTTTATGGTGACATTTGAAGCGAGAAATAATTAATTAGCGTTCTAAATATTGCCACAAGACAAAGTTTCCATGATGCTACAGACGACAGTTTTCAACAAGGGAGGTATAAGTACAATGTGGCGACCAAGGAGTTCCATACGTGAATTTTATCTTCGCCCGTGGGCAAGAAAAGAATTTCTAGCATGGTTAAATTATTGGATCTTCTTATCTGAGGTGGGAGAATATAAGTATCTTCCATGGCCGAGAGTGCAAGATAGGTTCATCCCGACCCGAGCGTAGGTAAACCTCGTTTCCGCAAAACACCCTCCGAGAGGTTTGTAATGAACCTTTCTTACACGGGGGGGGGGGGGGGGGGGGGGGGGGCTATGGTAGATGCTTTTTCTCCCACCTCAGTTTAACAAAATGAAGTAAAAATGTATTTTTGCTGGAACTCTTTTGTGCGTAGTGAAAATAAATGCATATGGATATGTGATAACACGTGGTTGTCATGGATATGCGCGCAGTGATTCAGATTATGTTAATAGTCAAATCGGTCTTTAAATAGTTCTGAGAAGAGTGAAGCATAATTTCTTGAAAGGTGCGTGAAAAAAATGTTATGGTGACATTTGAAGCGAGAAATAATTAAAAAGCATTCTAAATATTGCCACAAACAAGGTTTCTAATATGCTACAGACGACAGTTTTTAACAAGGGAGGTAATTACAATGTGATGACCACTAAAAAGGAGTTCCATACGGGTACTTGTTTTATCTTTGCCCGTGGGCAAATTTTCTAGCATGGTTAAATTTTTGGATCTACTTATCTGAGGTGTGAGAAAAGTATGGTAATGTTCGACACAATTGGTGCCTTTGGCATTGCTAACATTTCGCTAGTATCGGGATGTAACGATCATTTTCATGATTTCAAAATACACTGCGTATTTTAGTAAAACCCCATGGGGAGGTCTCCAGAAGTATGGAATGTATGGTGTGGTGTCCCGGCATGCCCTTTGTGAGGTTTACGACAATTTCTTACAACGTAAGTTTTAATAACCCGTTTTACTCCAGTAGCTAACCTGGCAGTGCTCTTTGGCAGATGTGTCGAATGTCCTTTATCTTTTAACCCATCTTATATCAGTAACATATTTAAACGACTTGATCGCCCGTTTGACTCGTGTAGCTAACGCAATGGACTCGACTTGCTCGCCCGGTCGACTCGTGAAGCTAACGCAATGGACTCGACTTGCTCGCCCGTTTGACTCGTGTAGCTAACGCAATGGACTCGACTTGCTCACCCGGTCGACTCGTGTAGCTAACGCAATGGACTCGACTTGCTCGCCCGGTCGACTCGTGTAGCTAACGCAATGGACTCGACTTGCTCGCCCGTTTGACTCGTGTAGCTAACGCAATGGACTCGACTTGCTCGCCCGGTTGACTCGTGAAGCTAACGCAATTGACTCGACTTGCTCGCCCGGTTGACTCGTGTAGCTAACGCAATGGACTCGACTTGCTCGCCCGGTCGACTCGTGTAGCTAACGCAATGGACTCGACTTGCTCGCCCGGTTGACTCGTGTAGCTAACGCAATGGACTCGACTTGCTCGCCCGGTTGACTCGTGAAGCTAACGCAATGGACTCGACTTGCTCGCCCGGTTGACCCGTGAAGCTAACGCAATGGACTGGACTTGCTCGCCCGGTTGACTCGTGTAGCTAACGCGATAATTCTCTTTGGCAGGTGAATCGATGGTCCAAAATCGATTAACCCATCTTATATCAGCAATGGATTAACTCGACTTGCTCCACCGTTTTCCTCGAGTAGTTAATCCAACAGTGCCCTTTGGCAGATGAATCGATTGACAAATATCGATTAACCCATCTTTTTGTTAGCAATGCAGGGGCGGATCCATCAAGAAATGTCCGTCAATGAGATAGTGAGGAGGTTTCGACCACAGCGTAACTTTTTTCAATCGCTTCACACGGAATTGTCACAATGGGGTAGATGCTACGCATTATTTACAAATTAAATAGAATATCTGATATTGATGTTCTTATTCTTTGGCCTTGCTATTTGCGATGTCATTCATTTGTAAACACGAGTGTTTGAAACTTGTATTCCAAATGAAATTAAGGCATTCGATCCACAAACAAGCTAGTCATTTATCAAGCCATTGTTAATAACTCAGAGTCGATTGTTCAAAACTTCGATAAAGTTAACAACGTTTCTGACGCCATCGTTTTTAACTTTCATATATTTACTGCTCAGAAAGTTAATTGGATACGCTTGAATCTGCAATGTTTCTAACAAGATTTGAGAAAATGATTTCAGATATACTTGTATAATTAAAATATACATAAACAGCATTAAAAAGTTCAAAAGTTAACAACGATTTCGTTAATCGCGTTGTTAACTTTAACTGAACAGTTCTGAACAATAAGGCCCAGTGGTTTCTGATACCTTCTCTGTAAAATTAGTTACCGAAAATACATTATTGTACGTAAGGTTATAGCTGTTTGTATTGTTGTTCTTAATTTGAACTGAAATAAGACGTGTAGTTTTCTTATTTAGTCATATTTAAAAGCAAAAAAAAAATATGTTTGTAATATATTGGAAGATGTTTTAAAATGTCGCTCTGTACCATAACATATTTGGCCACAAGAAATCCAAAATTCACATACATGTACTAAATTCCGTATCTGATATTTAAATTAAAACCAATTTTAATGGTCAATTAATTAGTTCTCTAATTTGATTTTAAAAAGTGTTTGTTTCTTTCTTCTTAAAACGTTGTTTCATGATCCCCTGAAAATATAAACTTAATCTATAACTTTATACATTTTTTTCGTTTCTGTTAATGTTCTGTAGTGAACGTGACAATATCAAATTAGGTCTTTTAAAAGTAATTCAATAATAGTAATTGTTTCTGTCATAGCACCAGAAAGTTAAAAAAAAATTGTACAGAACATAACAGACTCTTTACTTGAAGCGGCACTATCACACTTTTTATAGTTTTTGTCTCAGAATCAGCTGATTTTGGTTGCATTGCCTCCATTTTAGAAAATATAAGATAACTCACAATAAAACAGATCTCTTTTGTTTGGGAAACTGCCGAAAATTCCATTCCGGCCATAAAACATCAATTTTCGAACATACATATGATTAACTGTGATCTCATGTTTTGTCACCAGTCTTGTCCCACTGGTTTCCATGCATTCACGCAAAAAAATGGTTCATTCCAAGGCAAAAAAAATGACAAAACGGTCAATCTGTGAGAGTGTTACTTCAACTTAAGGATACACAGCTCATCATTATCAGCACAAAATACATAATAGTGTAAACAGAAAACTTTGATATTTTAAGAAAATGACCTTTTCGTGACCAACAAAGCATAAAAAGCCAGTATATTAAACGAGATCGTGTAGGTCGTGGCCACCAAGCTCGACAAGTGGGGTTTCTCCGGGTACTCAAAATTTCACCACAACGAAAGACCCATCGTCGGCAACCACCGGGTACTTTCTCTCGTTACACTTCATACACATAGAAGCATAGCGTAGTGTGTATCGGGGTATCCGGCTATGCAAAATACCGTACGCTCGAGTAATTAAAGTCGTGTGAGCGAGAGTGATTAAGATAATGTTATTATACCTTGTTTCGCAAACGTTGCCAAAAAATAAGTTTAAACTAGACAAACGTGCACATTGTACATTATCAGTAAGACAACGGACAAACTACAGTCGAAACTCGTTATGTCGAACTCTGGTATCTCGATGTTTTGGTTATGACGAACATTTTTCGATCATTTTGGTTTAGTGATACATGTTTTATATTGATGATATGAAAAGTTTAAATTAACAAGCTCAAGTTATATCGCGGATGCGTAAAGGCATGAATTGTTTATAATAGTCAAAAAGCGTTAAAAAGAATTCACCTATGTCTCCCTGAACGCACTGCCATCCCTTTTTAAATCGCTGCCTTTCCCGTAGCCACCCTCAATTTAGCCGCCACTTCCTGACCATTTTCTTTCAGCTTGAAAATACAGCGTCCATCCAATGGTTATCCTTCCTTACAAAATCGATTTCAGTTCTCACGATAATTTCCTATTTTCTGTTTCACCTTTGCCGATAAACATGTTAGTTTCCTTGCATTAATTTATTATGCCTGGTAATCCATGTAATCACAATCAATAATTCAACGGTGCTTCTTAGAATGCAGTTTTGTACATCACGAGCGGAAGAAAATTATTTAGCAGTGTTTTTGTATTAAAAATAAATCGTTTTCCGTATCTTTAAGTTCCCACTAAATGTTTTCAAGGTAAATGTAAACAATCACCCTCCAATATCATTCATTAAACAAATCCATCAATATATTGATGTCTTCAAGAGCTAAGATTACATCCAGTTTCTGGTGTAAAAACGGAATTGATTACTGGAAATGTGAGCAGTCATGTATATGCCAAAGGTTGATATCAAAGCATTTTTTTAAAATCCAAATACTTTTTTAGTTTTTGATCACCTAAATCTAAGTAAGTTAAATATTTAAAATCAATTTTAACAGCTCAAAAATCAAAGCAATTATCGTGATTTGCTACTAGTTTTACAGTTAAAAGTCAAATCAAAACTTCAAAGCTTATTTATTGCAAAAAAATGTCGTACATTTGTACAGTGATTGTAATCATTGATCGATTTAAAGGCTTTGTAGTCTATACCGCGTCATTCATTGACAAATATGCTCTAAATTACCTTTCTGCTATTAACGATATATTGTTTACCTATTAGTATAAGGATACTCTTGATAGGCGTTGAAATGTTTGTTTTCACTAACTCGACCGAACCTATGTTTTCCTCCCGACCAGTCACCATACAATTTTTTTTACCAAGTGTGAGTTTTTTTATAATATTTTCTTTTAAAAAAAATGCATTAATTTGAATGAAAATCTTAAAATTTGACCATTTTATCTTTATTTCTTTTTACAATAGTGATATACCGTGATATAGGTCGGTTTGGTAAAGAAACCCGGTTCTCAAAAAAATATAATAAAAATTGTTTGCCTAACTACCTTCCCGGTATATTCTATGTAAGTGGAAACATAGAAAATAGATAACAGTTATGCCCACCTTCCTAAACAATTTGTTTGGAGATGTTAGTGTAATTTTTTTTTAAATGGCCTTACCACTTTGTTCTACTTTTTGACACCACTATTAAATCATATTTTACAATGCCATTGTTTAAAGTGGCACTCTTATTCAAAATCAATACATGTTATACACGAGTAAAACACACATAACTTTTGAGTGATATACCCTCAACTACTTACTAAATAATGCATATGTGGAAAATATTAATTACTATGTACAATATTATAACTGTGTATTTGATAGCTGAAAACGCAAAAAATATTAAATGTGTGGTGAATGCTAAAAGGTTGAAAAAACCGTGTTTTCTGCGCATTTCTTTTAAACTAATCTCGGTATCCTTCATAAGAACCATTGTTTTCGACATTTATTCATCAATTTGGCATATTAAAACAATTGTATTAAATGTGTTAAACCTTATCTGGGAGTAATAGTGCATCTTTAAAGGGACTGTGTCACAGATTGGCACCAAAATTATTTTTTTCTGTAACGAATCACAGGAAAATTATCTAATAGAATGTGTTACGCTTTGATATCATAATTGTAAATAAAAGTACCAAAATGTAAAAAAAAATGTGTCGGAGACCGGGTTCGAAAATTGTAGTCCAGCGTCTTACTCACTGCGCTACAAAGGCTTATTCTATTCGTGTGACATAATTAAGCTATACACCTTCCTCGGTAATATCACATGATAACACCGACAAGCCAAATACGCACAAGGAATGAATTATCGATAAATCCTCAACTTACAAGAACGATTGAAGCGCTTAGCTTCTCTTACTCTAATTTCAATCATAACCATACGTTTTTGCTATATAAAACAACAGAGCAAATAACTTGTCAAAATTTTATTTTGTTTTATTTACATTTAAAGTTTGGATTTAATGGCGAGGCTCCATGTTATTTACACAAGCACGAATTCACAAGCATGAACAGCGAACGAAGCAATCTGGTCACCTGCCAACTTGGCGTATTACTGGCGACCGCCCCAAAGGGCAAAGCAGCAGTTTTGAATAGCCCCCACTGGGCTTTACGAGTTTGATTATGAAATAAACTTAAGTATTTGAACGTGAATTCCGTCAAGGTGTACTATGGCCGGAACTCACAAATTAGCATTTTAACTTTAAGTATACTGTCTGTATTTATATAATTCCAATAGCTTAATAAATATCATAATTTAAGTGCTGCCGAACGCTTATCACAACTCATAAAGCATTATATACATGACAAACACAAAATATCACGATTTTAATAGGAGCCACGCCGCTGGTAAATTCACGAGTTGTCCATCCGATGAGAGTTTTGGTCCCACGCGTGAAGAATATGCACCTGTGTTTGCGTAGTGGTCAGCGACTTTTCAAATTCGTCGTGGTGGCTTTATACGACCATGGATGTTGTAGCTCTGCTGAAAACAGATATGCAAAACGGGCGCAGACAAATGCACACATGCCGCTATTTATGAACATAACTTTAAACTAATCAAGAGCTAAGAAGCAAAAGGCACGGCAATTGGGTGGGTGGGAGGGATTTTTTCTTAAATAGCAAACCTAGCTCTTAAAAAACTGACCTTTCGGTTCGACTGCCTGAACGAAAGTGAATCGGTGGGGTTGCGCGCTCGATTTAGCGCATGCGCTGAATCTCTTTTTAAGTTTTAACCAATGAAATGCTTTAACGAAATGGCGGGCGCGGGAATCTTTTGATTACGTAATACTGTAAGGCGCCCTCAAGCGGATCTGTTGAATGATTAGATGTGTATTGCTAATGTAAACATAAAGGTGATGAAAACGGGTTGATTATTCTCGATAACAACAGCTATTTTATAGTTAATAGCTGGTATTATCGATAAATCCTCAACTTACAAGAACGATTGAAGCGCTTAGCTTCTCTTACTCTAATTTCAATCATAACCATACGTTTTTGCTATATAAAACAACAGAGCAAATAACTTGTCAAAATTTTATTTTGTTTTATTTACATTTAAAGTTTGGATTTAATGGCGAGGCTCCATGTTATTTACACAAGCACGAATTCACAAGCATGAACAGCGAACGAAGCAATCTGGTCACCTGCCAACTTGGCGTATTACTGGCGACCGCCCCAAAGGGCAAAGCAGCAGTTTTGAATAGCCCCCACTGGGCTTTACGAGTTTGATTATGAAATAAACTTAAGTATTTGAACGTGAATTCCGTCAAGGTGTACTATGGCCGGAACTCACAAATTAGCATTTTAACTTTAAGTATACTGTCTGTATTTATATAATTCCAATAGCTTAATAAATATCATAATTTAAGTGCTGCCGAACGCCAATGTGAGATTCTAGGTACTAGAAGCGAACTCGCCAAAATATAAGCATAAAGAAATAACACGCATCACAACCCGAAACAGCAACTGGGTTTATTATCTTATAAAACAATTCATACTTTAAGGAAATTTTGGCTCGGCAGCAAAAAAGCAACAAGAAAAGGAGCCTCGCATTACTCAGCAACAACTTGAATGAACGGTAAAGCATACCGTAAACGTGTATTAGCGTATCATAAAGCGTCGCTGGACAAAACTGATGATATTTATTTCAATGATTTACCAAACTGCACACGCAGGACTTAAAGTCGCGAATCAAAAGCGCATTGCCATGCTCGTTCAAGTGGACACCGTCGGACTTCAATTGTTCAGGCGTTATACTATGAGAAATGAAGGAACCCCCAATACCTAATATGGTTTTTTTTACAAAGCCATTTAATCGGCGCCTTACATTTCCCATTGCACGCTTATTACTCGAATAGCGCCATGTTGTTCGAGGCGTTATCTGCGATACTGCGAGAGTAGTTGATGGGAATAAATCTTTAAGCGCTCTTATTACTTTAGCAAAAATTGCCATTAACACTTTAGTAGGATATTGGCCAATGTCATTTCCCCCAATGTGAATAATCATGACATGAGGTAGTCCATCTTCATTAATATGTTTCAAAAACGTGACTTTCCTTACAAGCGCTTTAAGGCTTAGACCTCCATAGCCCTGCCACCAAAAGGCACTATTGGGAATTCCCAGGTTCGCGTCGTGCGATCGGGCGTAGCAAAAGGCATGCCTAATAATTGAAGAACCGACGACCCACACGCGCGTCGTTCTATCTAAATAAGCAAAAAAATAAAATAAAATAATATGTAATATGATGTGATGAACCAAACCTAAAGTAAATTTGGAACCAAATGTATAGTTTCATGCCGAACGTAACGTTTGTAGGCGTCTGACGTCCACCTACCATACCCATACACATGGATGGGAGTGTTTCAACAATAAGGCATAATAATTGTGCCGTTATTGGAAGTCGCGTTGTATTTGCGCGTGTATTCCTTCCCATGCCTGTTATAATTTTAGTGATTATATAATTTTCGGTGGTATCCGCGAACCCAAAAAGCTTGCATTGGGCACCGATAGCACATTTATAGAGGCGAGCTGTATTGGCGGTTAAGCCATCAAGTGACAAAGATGAGAAAAACAATACCAAATTGTCAACGGATGGAGGCCACAAATTTGGCAATTGATACGTAAGCCTAAAATTAGAGAACCGGTTTAAACCGACTTGATACGACTGTAATGTATTGCCGGACATAGAACAGCCAATTAGTCGTCGAGCCTCATTTCGTAAATCATGCTCTGAAAAAGTGGTGGAATTGGTGCCCTTTCTGCCAAGTCGGGTACCAGCTGGCGAAGGCGCGCCCACTGCTTTCGTGAAATAGAATCAGCGATATTATTAAGTTTTGTTCGAATATGGACAGCCTTAAACAAAATATTATGGCGCATGCATCTTAACACAAAATGTCTGAGAATGTGCATAACGCGTTTGGATTTCGCAGACTGTTTATTGATTATGGCAACTAAAGCCTCGTTATCGATTCGTAAAATTATCTTCTTATTTTTTAGTTCGGGACCCCAAAGGTACAAGCTAAGCAGCACAGGGACCATTTCTAAAAACGTTATGTCTTTCATGACTTCATGTTTGCTCCAGTCAAGAGGCCATGGAAAAAATGCCCAATTGCCGTTTAAGTAACAGCCGCCGCCAAGGTCGGCTCTACCCGCGCTGTCGGTAAAAAGTTGTAAATGTTCGTTTTCCAACCAAGCATTTTCGGGAATGTAACATACCCCATTGAAACTTGTTAAGAAAAACAGCCACATGCGGAAGTCCTCGCGCATTCCTTCTGTTATCCTTATTTTATGAAATTCATGTTTTATACCGGACATTGCATCATAAAATCGCCGCAAAAAAGCTCTGCTTGAACGAATTGCCTGGCCGAAAAAGCAAAATTTACCAGCGAGTGACTGAAGGTCTCGCAACGTTATTTTCTTCCTAGTTATATAGAGCAAAATTAGGGACTTCAACTCTGCGATTTTGTGCTGGGGTATTCTAATAAGCATTTGTGAAGAATCAATTTCCAAACCCAAAAAAACTATTACAGTGGAAGGGTCCGTGCTTTTTCCATCGTTAATTGGTACACCCAACTGTACACATACTTGATGGAAAGTGGAAAGTAAATGTTGGCAGTTGCCAGTTCCATGTGCCCCGCAAAATATGAAATCGTCCAGATAATGATCAAGTGATGGAATTTTTGAAATGTCTTTTACCAGCCAATGGATAAAGGTCGAAAATGCCTCGAAATAATATGGTGCACAACTGGCGCCAAAAGGTAAATTTAAGTTTACATAAATTTTGCCATCAAATTTAATGCCTAATAATTCGAAGTCTTTAGGTGATATTGGAAGTAGCCGGAATGCAGATTTTATATCACGCTTTGCCATTAACGTTGATCTTCCCAATTTAAATATCATGTCTGCCACTATGTCAAATTTTGTGTACGATACTGATTTTAATTGACTAACTATGCCGTCATTAACACTACCGCCAGCCCGTGGATAGCTTAAATGAGTGATAAGGCGCCAACCGCCATCAGACTTCGGTACCAAGCCTATGGGAGAAATTCGAAGATTTTTAAACGGTGGACTAATGAACGGCCCGGCCATTCGGCCCTCCAATATTTCTTTTTCCAATTTATCGAAAACTACGCTTGGTCGGAGTTTAGCCGATCGCAAATTTTTTGCATCGATGGGTTCGCGCGACCCTTCAAATCCTAAACTAAAACCAAATCGGAAACCATTCCTTAACAATGTTGCATGGACCTTATCGGGATATCGCTGTAAAAATGCGTCTAAATTTGATGTGTTTATGGGGCTGTAGCCGGGGTACTTAAGACGACGGACGGGGCACGAATCGTTGTTAGTAACGGGGGGAGAACTTGGACCCGAGGTAAGGGCGAGTAAAGGAACGACCCCGGACGAGTGGAAACCTTGTCCGCGCGAGGTGAGCTGCGTCACGGACAGGTCGGGGCCCGGGGTATGGGATAGAACTTCTTTGGCTAACGCAAGACCTACAAGGATGATCAAGATTGCAGAACATACAACTATGTCGGTAAGCACAAACTATTCGATGGCATTGTCTATAATTGAAATCGAAGCATTTCTTCTCGGCAAGTTTGCCAATATTGCTTACCACTGCCAAGGACGGACCCATGCAAAGAAGCCACAATTCGTAATCTATTTTTGCGAAGGACAGGCCAGTTGGGTCGGCGGCTAATCTAAGTCTAAACTGCTGGTCATAATCACGCCAGCCTAGGCCGGCGTGCTTTTTTGCAGCCAGCCGGATGTCACGGCCATATTTTAACAATTCCTGAGTCCTGCCCGGATGAGCAGCCAAAAAAATGGACATGTATACTAAGAAAGCATCTGTCCACGAACTGATGTCGTTAACTTTTTGTTGTGCGGACTTGTTGTCAATAATTAGCCGACCGTCCTGGCCTATCATTAACGATTTATTTGACTCCTCGACACCTGATTTAGAATCAATCAAAGAAGAGAATTCTACAAATGCACCAGACACAATTTTATTCTTAATCTGATGCGAGATGTTGCACCCAACATTTGAAAAGACACTTGGCATCTGATTCACTGTGTTATCAATAACCGTTAAAGGCAACGGATCAGAAAGGAAATGTTCCGTACCTGCACCTTGTTCACCGTTCGCGACCGATACCTGCGGAATGCTGATGGGCCCATTCAATGGCTGGAGGCCTTCCAGGGCGGCGGTTTGTAAACCGTTGCCAGCGAGGAATGATGACGCGACCTGAGGTGTGGATACCCTCCCCGTATTAGCCAAGTCTATGGGCGATATAGGACCATCATCTGCCAGAGCCACAGTACCGGTAGTCAGCGCCACAGATGCATCAGCTGTAGCCGCGGCTAGACCGGAATTCACCGTCGGGGCTGATGCGGGCACTGCTGCGATTGTGTTTGATTTGGGCGTCTGGCCTGTCTGTACTGGAGGGGTCCTCCTTGCCCGCTTAGCGGCCCGAAACTCTTCCACAATATCTCGAAGCGGGAATGCCATCCGGAAAAAGAAAGCAAAATCAATAACCGTCGTCTGACGTATAAATATTTACAATTTATATATACATATGTATGTGCGTGTTTGAAAACCTCATTCCTCGACAAATTGATCGAGTTCTTGATAAAGTAGACAAAACAAATAAAATAGAAACATTTATTTAATGATTTGAATGTATATGTAATGTTCTGTACTATAATTCATCAACTAACTAAGCAAAACTATTTTAATTCGTTCAACTATTTTTTCTTAAATAGCAAACCTAGCTCTTAAAAAACTGACCTTTCGGTTCGACTGCCTGAACGAAAGTGAATCGGTGGGGTTGCGCGCTCGATTTAGCGCATGCGCTGAATCTCTTTTTAAGTTTTAACCAATGAAATGCTTTAACGAAATGGCGGGCGCGGGAATCTTTTGATTACGTAATACTGTAAGGCGCCCTCAAGCGGATCTGTTGAATGATTAGATGTGTATTGCTAATGTAAACATAAAGGTGATGAAAACGGGTTGATTATTCTCGATAACAACAGCTATTTTATAGTTAATAGCTGGTATTATACCTGGTGGACATACCCAGTAATCTTTTTTTAATGGAAAAATACGAAATAACTGCTAAACTTAAATAAATTGTAAACTATGTGGTACATCAGTTAGGAAGGTTCAATGCATTGTACACATCGATGCCAGTTTTCAGTTTTCGACAATTTTCATTTTTTTTCGCTATTTTATCATACGTGAGAAAGCCCCTTTAAGCAAAAATCCACATATAGTGGCATAGAGGTGGCAGGTGTGATTTTTTTGTTTTATTTCATTTCGTGGTAACGACTTATTAACTCATTCCAACAACTCACTGTGTCGTTGCCACGACTTACTATCTTGTTCCCACGACTTCAATATCTCGTGGCGACGACTTGGTTTTGATGTGGCCGTGAATAAGACATAACTATTTAACTCTTAAGGCCATGAGATAAAATAACCCCACGCACGTCACTTGCATGTCACCGTTTATTGATGTCACGCTGGTCATGCAAGAACATGTTTACTATATTGGCAGGCGCGCAGCTGCCTATACGCGAGTACGCAGCTGAATCCACATAATTTTCTGACACTAAAAACAGCCAAAAATTGGAGTATGCGTACTTGACTACATGATCCTAAAACTGTCCATTTTCTAATATTAAATAAAGCTCCTCAGAACGCTCGGAATGCACCAGATTGCATTATTGTTTTCAAGATTTTCCGAGGGGCATGTGCACGAAACCTCCTAGCACAATTATGAATCCAAATGAATAAAGCGCTAACTACGCCCCTTGTATGAAATGGATTTACGCTTAATCAATGTCTAAAACTTAAAGTTTGCGTCACATAGCTTTGTTCTGTCTAATAACAAACGTTTCTCGTTAGATAATTCAATTCAATTCAAAACTGAATTTTCTCCAATCGTGAAAAATATTGGTTCAAAAATAAATACACAAAGCACAGCACTGATATGTAAAGAAACGTACATGTAACATATAATGGATAAATATTATTCATACTATTATTTTATTTTATACTAGCATACTACTACTAGTATAATAATGAATACCTTTACATTCGCCTTATTCCAGAAGCCCATAATGCTTTGCGACAAAGGTGACTTCCGGTTTATTTCCGCATTCCTAGTTATCGATACGAGTGAAAGGAAGAGCATAATTGGCAAAATAGATTGATAGGTGAGTAAAACATGTTAGGAACATCAGTTTATACTTTTTTCTATAAATTTCTACCGATTTTTGTAAATGTCAATAAAGTTTTTGACGTTTATACCCAACTTGAGTACACATTTAAGTGGGTGGGGTAAAATAACAAATATAATGGTAAAGACATAGTAGTTCTCAAAGACTTCAAATACATATTGATTGTTATGAAGTATGCATTAAAGTGTGGTTTATTGAGTGCTGTATATAAACAAATAAACAGGTCTTAGAATAACAGCTTATAAATAATGTACTAGTAAATTGTAGTTATTTAAATATCTGACTGATATTAAAGCTGCACTCTCACAGATTAAACATTTTGACAACTGTTTAATTTTTTGTCTTCGAACTAGCCAAATTTATGCAAACGTGCAAGAAAACCAGTGATATAAGACTGCTGACAAAACATAGGATCACAGATTTTCATATTTAAGTAAAACAATCTGTGAGAGTGCAGCTTTAACAGACTCTTTAGAGTCTTTTATATTTTTATTTTTCTGGCTAACTTGGATGATGATAAAACTATCACCTGCTATATCAGTGGTTTTACAAGATATTTTTGTGCAAAACAGAGAGACTGGATTCGGTTCATGAACAGAGATAAAATAAATGAAGTGTGTGAATGAAAACTTTCTTTGACTGCCAAGGACTAAAGAAATGCACACAAGTGACATAGATTTAAATGTTTGGTACAAAAAGTAGACGTTTAGAACTTAAAATTATGACACAGGATGTGAAACAACACTTCATAGCCAATAACAGTCGAACAAGAGATTTTTAAAAAAGAAGCAACTCTCGAACTCGTTCTTTTCTCTATCCCGGAGCGAGGGAATTATTAACAATACTGAACGGAGCCACCCCTGTAGAATATTTTTTCTATTTTCATTTTCTACTTTTAAACCCCACACATTTACAGGGAGAAGGGCTTCGTGCAGTTTGTTTCTATGTTGTTTTAATAACCAGCCGTTGCATATTATCTATTTATTGTTCCTCCTGGGTGAGAATCCAATTTTTTATGTCAATAATGTTTATATCATTTTAAAATATAAATTAAAATTTTAACAGTGGCCTTAAAAAGGATTGTGTTCAATCTAATAATCAGTATAGTCTTTGTTTATGCCAACATTTAATTACCAACCGGAAACGGTTTTAATGTATCTTTTAAATTCCTCCTGGAGGAACAAACAATTCCTATTTTTTTTATTTCTTTTCAAGTTAAAAAAATCCTTGGCAAGCCCAACTCATATTGTAACACCACAGGATGAAATCTGATGCTGGGACTGGTTACATTCTCCATCCTGGTTTGCCTGGTCACACAGCGACATTAACTTTATTGTTAGTAAAATATTAATTTGTCATTTACCATCATGCCGTTCAATAAACCTGGGGCGGCCCCTGTGGTTGGTTTACACGAGGACTCTTAGATTCACTGTACTACATATCGGCACCCTATAAATACCCAAATTCCATTAAGCCCCTGTGTGCCAGCCCCATGGGTAGCCCCAGGTTTAATAAGTCCTAACAAAAAACAACAACAACAATTTCATTTTAAAATTTTCGAACTAGCTTGTTAATATAATGCCAAGGATACGTTCTATCTAAACATATATATGAAACACTTATTCTCATAGATTATTTTACTATTCAGACCTTTTCTTTATATAAATGTTGGCTGAGCCTAAAATGTTTTTATTTTTTTTATTTTTTGTATTCATAGAGTATAATTTTCTCTAGTAGAATTTCTATTTATGTATTCATTCTATTTGAATTGTTTGATTTTAAAATGTATGTGATAGAATATTAAGATATTATTTTAATATTGACCTTCTTACCGTAGATTTTTACTTATTGTGTAGAATTTAACATATATACATATAGTCCATAGCACCCACGCTACAATCAACGAAGCAGAAACATGTTTTAAAAACTGTAGAATTAATGTAAAACGTTGTGTGCTTGCCGAATAGGTATAACCCGATGGCGAGGGTAAATAAGCTCCCCGGGATTATCAGTTTAATATGTTTATCGACTTTAGTGTTAAAAAATTACCAGAAACTATCTTTATCAGATTTCTTTTATATTTCTTAATCTGGCAATTATTACCTTATGGATCAATAGTTGGAACAATATCATTACCATTTTATGCAAGAAGTAATAAACTGTGAGTTTTATCACACCCATAATAAATGCATTATGATGAAACATTCACAAAGGAAACACTAGAAGACTAATGAATAATATATATTGGTTATTTGCTATCATCTGTATTGCCCTATTAAGTAAAACTTGGAGCTGCTTATATTATTGCCTGCCATTGACCTATGTACAATGTTGCAGGAGCTGATGTTGAGAATCCATCAGCTTGAGACTCGTGTGAAGGTGCTTCAGAGAGCCAGCAAAGAAGAGAACCCTGTAGCTCCACCTATGCCCCGCATGACTATGAAGAGGAAAAAGAAGTTTCGTCCCAGTGACTTCCACAAGTACGTTTATCATCTTTAATCATAATGATGTTATATACATAAACACTTCCAGTTTGTTTATAGAAAAGTTCGGGTTATTTAGCCTTATAACCATGTCATGTATGATTTTTAGCTCGACTATTCGAAGAATAAGAGAGCTATACTACTCGCCCAAGCGTCGGTGTCGGCGTCACCCCTTGGTTAAGGTTTTGCGTTCAAGCACACATAGGTTAATATCTCAGCAACTACTTGAGGTATTGCATTGAGACTTTATACAATGGTACTCAACCATCCAACCTACTTAATTAACCAAGTTAGATAACTTTAGTTTGCATTTAATACCAATAATAGGCCTTTATTATTTGACTTAGAAATTCTGGTTAAGGTTTTGCGTGCAAGCACACATAGGTTAATGTCTCAGCAACTACTTGAGGTGTTGCATTGAGACTTGATACAATGGTACTCAACCATCCAACCTACTTAATTAACGAAGTTAGATAACTCTAGTTTGCATTTAATGCAAATAATTGCCCTTTGTTATTCGACTTAGAAATTCTGGTTAAGGTTTTGCGTGCAAGCACACATTGGTTAATATCTCAGCAACTACTTGAGGTATTGCATTGAGACTAGATACAATGGTACTCAACCATCCAACCTACTTAATTAACCAAGTAAGATAAGTTTTCTTTGTATTTTATGCAAATAATTGCTCTTGAAAGTTTATTATTCGACTTAGAAATTCTGGTTAAAGATTTGCATGTAACCACATTTAAGTTAATATCTCAGCAACTACTGGATGCATTGCATTGAGACTTTATAAAATGGTACTTAACCATCCAATCTACTTAAATAACATTTAGTAAGATAACTCTAGTTTGCATTAAATTCAAAAAATGGCCTCTTTTTTATTCGACATAGAAATTCTTGGTAAGGTTTTTTGAATTTAACCACTTTTAAGTCAAAAGTTACCTCAGCGAATACATCATGTATTGCATTGAAACTTTACACACAGGCTCCCCACTATTTGACCTTCTTATTTAATCATGTTAGATAACTCTATCTTTCATATTATATAATTTTTGCCCCTTTATTATGTGTCTTAGAAATTCTGGTAGAGGTCTTGCATGTTAGCACACATAGGATATTATCTCAGCAAATACTTGATGCATTGCATTGAGACTTTATACAATGGTATTCAACTGAATAACCAAGTTAGATAACTGTATTTTGCAAATAATGGGCCTTTATTATTACACTTAAAAATTCTGGTTAAAATTTTGCATGTTACCACATTTATGTTAATATCTCAGCACATCATGTATTGCATTGAAATCTAATCTAACAGTGATCCATGCATGTTTCGCCAAAACTTCAATCCTTACACTAAAAAGCGGCGGAATAGTCGAGCGCGCTGTGTGACAGCTCTTGTTATTTGTAAGAAAAGTTATGTTATTTATTGTTACGATTTCTTTCACAGGTACACCATGTAGCCCTGACGATCATGTACCTCGGCCACGACTACACAGGATATGCTGGCACAGAGGAAGTGGAAAACACTAAGTGAACTGTTCCAGGCCCTTATAAAGTGCAAGCTTATTGAGTCCAAGTATGCACATCTTTCAGTTACCCAGGCCATCCTTAAAAAATTGAATGTTTGTTGTAACGTGACCGACTCACGAAATTCCCGCGACTCAACTTTTTTTTTAGGCCCTCCAGGACGAAATTTTTTTTTCGCATCTCCGAGCGTACGGAAAATAATCTTTCCGCTCATTATATTTTCTTTCCGCTCATTATTTTCCTTCGGCTCATTTATATTACGTCATGCGGTTGACTTTTGTTTTTATCGACAAAATGGCCGACGAAGGCGAGCGTGTAACCTTTGCGGTTACAGTTATCGAGAAAAAGGGGCCTGAAACCATACTCCATGCTCGAAACTCCATTAGAAAATTCAGCACAAACGAGTCCTGGTTTGATGTCTTTTCCGCTTTAACTGAAAATGTCGCAATTGACCCTGAAATAGATGAACATTTTGAGAAAATTGCGTCGGTGCAGGTGTCCTCGAATCTGGAAAATCCTACACAATTCAGTCCAGATACTTACGATAAAATAAGTGTCTTATATGACTTTGACAAGACTCTGAAGTATGTCACGATCACAATTAAAACTACACCACAACAGGAAGAACAGTGTTCAGCTTCTGCACCAGCACTTCAAGCCAATGCATTTGATATCTTGATGAGGACTGATCCTATCTTAAAAAATTCCAATGTCTCGCCTGGTTTGTCTAGCCTGACTAATCATGAGCAATCAAAATGATGTAAGCTTTACTTTAACATGGTATATCATAGGTCAGCCTAAAATCCAGGTTTACAACACATTCATGGGTCATGATTTGTACATGATTTCTACAGCATTTTGGTCCATCTTGCTGTTCTCAGTTACTGATAGGAGTATGGGAACTTTATAGAACTGGTAAACAACTCAGGATGACTGAGATTGCCCAGGAACATTGTGAGTAGGTTTCTAAAAATGTTACTCAAACAAAGCCAATAAACAAAAATGATGCAATGCATTAGACTTTATTAACAGGAAACTTATTTTGGATGTTCATTATAAATACCAAATTTATTATTATAATGTTCTGTAACTATTTATATTGTAATCCTAAGAGTTTGTTGTACAACTATGTAGACACACTGATGAAGTATCTAAGTCTGTGTCCATGGGATCTGTCCAAATGAGGATGATGGAATGAGACATGTCTGATGATAGTCATCACACTGTACTACATGATAATGGATTAATGGATGAGGTCTGTCCAAAATGAAGTGTCAAGCAATCTGAAATGATAAGAAACTTATTTACTGAGTAATTTAAGGCACACAATGGGAAAAAAAAATCCCTACCTACCTACTCACTGTAAAAATGATGGGTAGCGTTACAGCAAACATACAATTTTTTAAGGATGGCCCCAGACAAAAGTTTGACTTTCTGAAGTTTGATAATGTATCAATATTTTAGTGCTTGTTTTTGAGAGTACTCAATAACAATTGCCTTCAGCTTATATTCAAATGAAATTACCTAATAGTCTAACTAAGAATGTCAAAACAAAATATTAACAGATTAAGGATATAAACTTGCTGTTCAATTCAAGGGAGAAAACCACATATAAATAATCAAAGTGCTGAAAGCACTGATGGACTAGGGCTTCATTTAGGGAAATGTTGATAACCATGTTCTAAGCATTAAACAAATCGGCTCACATCACAAGGGGTCACTGTTTAATGGGCTAGCTTAAACTTTAGACTAAAACTGCTTGCAAGCTGCAAAGGAGCTTTAAACCACAGGGCCATACTTTGGATAATATTTGTAAAAGACATCAATAAATGCAACAGTGGACATTCTTGTATTGTCCTCTGTCTCTGTCCTGATAGCTCCCTATCTCAACAGTTGCAAATGGTTGTAGGTTCATGATTCTCCTGTTCATTGGTCATACAGAAAGATGTTGAATGTAGAATCAAGAAGCTTTTATTTCAGGCACTCCGAATTGAATAGAACTGTAACATTTGGAGTGCCTAGAATTTGTAAGATTCCTAGGCAACATGTATCAGGTGTTGCAGTACATTTACTTTACTACAAATACTTTTACCCATCCTTGTAAATCTAAAAAAGCTTTCATTTCGCAAAAGTAGTTCATATATTAAACTATAATAAGGTTGCTAAATCAGAGTTTGAATAATTCTGATATCTAGATGTGCCTTTAATTGCAGCAATTTAATGTCCAACTCATGATGTCAATTGAGCTGGTTAAGCAATACTGCATTTCCTTGGTGTGGGGATTGCATTATATACTTGAATAAACAAACAGTTATTGCGTTGGAAAGTACAATGTATTGACAATGTTACATGCAATTTTCTTGACCTGACTCCATCCGAGCCTTAAATCTTAGATCAGCTTGGACTTGGGGCTATGTGTTTTATCAATGAGAACTATAAATTATGTTCAATTTAGTGTCACTTATGATATATCATTTCGAATACAAAAACACTAGCATTTTCTTTAAAACCACTAGCATTAATATCCTATGTTATGATAAAACCATTGCCAAGGTGGTAATTTGAAAACACTAGAAATTTGATCTGGTCAGGGTTTGACATAGTCTTTCTAGGCAGCTGGAATTGTTTTGCAGTTACTTTGAAAATCTTCAAAAGCTAAACTGATCAAGACTGGAGCAAATTCCTCATAATACCAAAAGGGATTTTAAAGACTTACGAGATCATTCTCATATCACCAATACCATTAGTTTTTATCTACAAACTTAAGTCAACATAAAAATGTTTTACATTAATATTGCAATGAATAAAACATATTGCAATAACATAGCAATCAAGCCTATACATGATATTTCAACATTTTCCAGATAAACAATAAATAAGTTTACTTAATAATTTTCTCGATACTTACACAAGCTGGAGAATGGTCTCTTTTTGAATACTTTACATATTTCATGGCTTTCATCATTCAAACTAACATTTCGCTTGTTATTTCAATATTCAATGATTTGGTAAACATTCATAAATGATGGTTAAAATTAAGATTCATACTAATTATGCCTACCAAAAACACCTGACTGACCAATTAGAATCCAATTTTGGCAGGGCTTATTGGTGGTTCAGTGAAATCAACCATGACCTCCCACAATCTGCACTGATCAACAGTAGTAAATGCATTGTTTCCATTGTTCTTATTTTCATAAAGTTAGAAAACAACTGCAGTGAATAAAATTTATTCCTTATCACTGAGAGAAAGTTTAGAATGAACGAAGCCGACGGTTACATTTAGTGGGATATCAAATCCTACAAATGTATTCATTATTTTATGTAACCGTATTAAGTATAAATGTTAAAGTTTTGAAAGTCTAAACAGTTTCAATTTTTGTATATTTTGTGCTTCATTTAATTTCATTGAAATTTGTTTTTCTTAGTGTTCAATCCCAAGCATACTTGTTCACATTTAAGTGCAAGAAAAGTCTCTAAATTATGATCTGAATAAATTCTTATATTAATGTTAGGTCACATAAAAGATAAACAATGTATTGTGCTTTTTAAAAATAACAGTTTTTCACCTGTTTAAAATTATTTCAAATGCTGTGCATTGCAATTTGATTATGAGTTTAAACTATGACAGGAATAATTCAAGGGAATGGTTTTTTTTTGTGATTTCAAGCATTTAAATTGTCTGAATCGCATGAATATTTATAAATTACGTAAGGTACCGGGTATTCTCAAATTGGTCACACTTGTTGAACTTTGTACTGTCTTCTTTTTGTCTGTCTCAAATTTAATACAGCATTGGCTTCACTTGTTGTTTATTAAAGGAACAGTACACCAGAATGGCACCAAAAAAGTTGGATTTTTTTCTTTAACGAATCTAAGGACAATTTTTTAATTAACTATTTTACTCTTTGATATCGTTATTGTAAATAAAATACCAAAATGTAAAAAAATTGCAGTGTAGTGTCGAATCCACTATGCTATGAAGACTGGGTGGAATTTCCAGATATATACCTAACTCGCTTAAATCACGTAATAACATCAACGGCAGATTACGCATAAGGAATGAATTATACTCGGTAGACATACAATGTACTTAGTAATCTTTTTTTAATGGAAAAACACGAAATAACTGCTATTAATAAATCATTTGTAAACTATGTGCATCATCAGTTAGTAAGTTTCAATGCATTAATTCGGTACACATCGATACCAAGTTAATGGCAGGTTTCTATAAAAAAGAAAGTTCTTTCTTTTTCATTATTAACTGAGTACAGCCCATTTAAAATGTACCTTATAATGTCTGTGACTTATCAAATATTTAATAGTAATGGTCTGCAACCAAGATTTGTTTGAATCATCAAGGTTTCAAACTGCATTGTGTATGCGATTGGAAAGCTAATCTTGAAAGCTCCCTTAGTATAATTTTAAAAAATAACATAGACCCTGCAAGGTACTCATATTTGGATGATTCATAAAGATTTGCACAGTTATTTATGTATAATTGCATTTATTGATACAGGTTACCTTTTTTAAATCTATGATTTAGATTGCAAAGTATAACTTAATAAATATATATTCTTAACTTCTAATAAGTAATTAGTTAATTTGTCAACTGCGCACCAAAACACTGAATCTGTATGTATACGCAAGCTTATGCATTGATCAGTCAATTAATTGTAACCATGCACCCCCCCACGGTCCAGGGAATAGCGGGGACTTTTACTTTCGGTCCAACCAACCCAAGCTAAAATCCCCGCCCTGCAGGGATGATCTGATGGCAAAGTCCCCACCAAATCCCCCCCCAGCACCCAAGGGACATTAGGTTAAGCCACATCCGCACTGTATTTTCCACGAAGACCCGATATTGCGGGGCCACCTGAAAGGTAAAAACCCGGCCCATTTCCCCGGTATACCCCCGGATGTGGGGGCCCTGGTTACAATTGACTGGTGCATGCTGATCCATAGTAATCCAATCTCATGCCAAGACGATTTCTGGTCTGACATATCCAGGTAAGTTATTCTTAAGCATAAAAAAGCCTGGACAGCATTTGAGAAAGACTGTTGTGAGGTTAAATCTTCATTACTTCACTATGCCACAACATTGGGTGATTACTGATTTTCATTCTTGGCGAGGAAACAAAGTGAGCTCAAGGCGTCTTCAGAAAAAGAATTTTATGCACCAGTCAAATGTAACCACGCCCGCCCCCCCCCCCTTGGTCTGGGGAATACTTTGACTTTCAGTCCAACCAATCCGCTATAAAATCCCTGCCCTACCCTGCGGGAACGAACTGGTGGTAAAATCCCTGCCAAATAACCTCGCACCCCAAGGATCTTAGGTAAGGGTAATTCCCCGCTATATTTTGCGTGAAGACAAAACCACCGCAATCATCAGGCACTGCGAGGACACCGCTGAAAGGTGAAAACACTGCCCTTTTCCCTAGTATACCCCGAGGGGGTGGTAACAATTGACTGGTGCATAATAAGAGTTAGGAGAACTATTTTTATTGGATGTTTTCATTGTAATCAGTTATGGTACTACTTTGATTATTCAAATTTGCTAACGGCAATCCAATCAAAATACAGCGTATGAATACATTACGTCAGTGAACCCCCAGATTTGGCCTGAAAATGCAGACATCGCGATTACGGCTATGAACTAGGCCACAAGTGCCCTAGTCCAAAAACAACTGATACAAAATTTGTTTTTCTTCAGAAAGAATTTGACCAAATGCAACAATATATTAAGTTATTGACAGAGGTTAACAGAGTTTCAAAAGTGGCAATCAAAATACATTTCTTGTACATTCCAGGTTGTCTTTCTTGATGTACGCGGCAACTTGCTGTCTGGGGTTGGGGTGAAGGTGAGAGAAGGGATGACAGCGCATGAAAGACCTGGTAAGGAACTATATATACTGTACAGTACAGTCTGTTTTCCATATATCAATACATGAAATTTTATGTAATAAAATCAAGAGTTTTTATCCAATGGTAATCAAACTTCATACAATGGTAGATCATAATGAGAGAAAGTGCAGTGTACAATAACCATAATCTATTTTGGCTTATTATTGAGTTATTGCCCCTTATTCCTTTTTTTTTGTCCGGAGTATAACTTGAAAAGTACTAGATGGAATTCATTGGAACTTCATACAATGGTAAAGCACAGTGAGAGGAAGTGCAGTGTACAATAACCATAACTCTACTCTTGCTTATTACTGAGTTATTGCCCCTTGTTACTTTTTTGTCCAGAGTATAACTTGAAAAGTACTGGATGGAATTCATTGAAACTTCATACAATGGTAAAGCACAGTGAGAGGAAGTGCAGTGCACAAGAACCATAACTCTATTTCAGCTTATTACAGGGTTACTGCCCTTTGTTACTTTTTTCTTGTCCGCAGCATAACTTTTGGATGGGATTTAATATAACCTCATACAGTGATAGATCATAATGAGAGGGAGTGCAGTGTACAAGAACCGCAATTCTATTTCAGCTTATTACATAGTTAGTGCCCTTTGTTACTTTTTCTTGTCCGGAGCATAACTTGAAAACTATTATATGGAATTTAATAAAACTTCATACAGTGATAGATCATAATGAGAGGGAGTGCAGTGTACAAGAACCGCAATTCTATTTCAGCTAATTACAGAGTTACTGCCCTTTGTTTCTTTTTTCTTGTCCTGAGCATAACTTGAAAACTTTTGGATGGAATTTAATAAAACTTTATACAGTGATAGATCATAATGAGAGGAAGTGTAATGTACAGGAACCGCAATTCTTTTTCAGCCAATTACAGAGTTATTGCCCTTTGTTACCTTTTTCTTGTCCGGAGCATAACTTGAAAACTATTGGATGGAATTTAATAAAACTTCATACAGTGATAGATCATAATGAGAGGGAGTGCAGTGTACAGGAATTGCAATTCTATTTCAGCTAATTACAGAGTTACTGCCTTAGGAGAAAGAATTCCACGACCATTAATTCATTAATTTTTGTCAAATCTTTATGAAACTTGCTCAGAATATTTGTCTACTTGTTGTCTTAAACATTTGTGAATATGGGTCACCTCAGATCAAAAACTAGGTCACCAGGTCAAATCTTAGGAAATATTTTCCTGATGTCATAATTTTTTTTTTTAAATCATGAAACTTTTCATGAAACTTTTACATTTTTTTTTCTCCAGGATATCTTAGTCACATTTAAGTATAATAGATTTTCAAGAAACTTTTACATTTTTTTCTCCAGGATATCATAGTCACATTAAAGTATAATAGAATTTAAGCATAAATTACAGTTTTTTTCCTGCAGGATATTGATTTTTTTTTCAGTTTTCATGACATTTGGTTACTTTACATACATACTCAGTATAAATATGGGTCTTTTTGGTTAAAAATACTAGGTCACTAGCTCAAATCCTCGGTTTGCAAAATTGCATCGTCAAATAAAAATCCGGCTTTAATGCGAGAATACGCCACATTTGATAATAGATTTTGCAATCGATTATCGATAATACTTGATCATCATTTTATCCCTAGCAATAACACTTATGGCTTTAAGTTACAAGTTGGATGAAATCCATGCTCCGTTGGTGGAAACTGTATTGTATTTCTTTATAAACTGTTTGCCAAAACCGTAGAAGTGTGGACTTGTTGCAGACTCTTGAATGTAAGACTCTTGACTTTCAATCTCTGGCTCATCACTGAAAATACTACCTGTATTTTGGTAGGTATATACGAGGTCATATCATCTGTTTTACTCTGGCGCACTTTAAAAGCAGGGTTGCCCTTACTTGGGTTTCATTCTGCCTGTGCGCTAAGAGCCACTTCCTTACAAGACTGATACCCTTACTTGGGTCAAAGACGATGGGAGCGTAAATAAACATACAATCTGACAATAGAAGTTCTGCTATGAATACCAAGTTTCACGAAAGTATTGTCACATAGCATTGGTGTCTTTGATGATGTGAAAAACTCTAACATTTTCCCTAAATCGGAAATTGTAACATATATTTAGATAACACATTCAAAACTGGCAAGGTCTGAGCAGTTGACATTTTTGTAGTACATTGATGAACGGGGAAAGTGGATTCCTACGGTAAACCGTCAACCAATGGTATCATTTCAGGTTCAGCTGCAGGAGAAGAACGTACAAGTATTTCTTCCCTAAAGGAGACCTTAATATACTGGTAAGTAATAAACCTGTGGCGGTATTCATAAAACATCTCAAGTCATTTCTTAATTTGAGTCAATTTTCTAAAACGTTCATAGTCAAATTAAAAGAATTCAGTGTTCTTTTACATAAAAGTATGTAACTTGAATTAAAGCAATGAAAATGAAATATGTCAGATTGTATTAAGTTAATATATCATGATAAGTTTGTTACTTCATTGAAGAAAATGAGGAGTAAGGAATTGACTTCAGATGCTTTATTATGATCAGCCCAGGACATTATATATAGTATATATGCATATACCGTATAGTTTGTTGTGTCCTGACTGTATTTTTGTCATATTTTAAAATGACTTTGCACATGTGTTCGGAAGTTAAGATGATGTGTTGATTGAAAGACCTGCATCCCTACCTCAAAGATAAAGCATGTCCGGTTAGCCATTGGTTAGTACACTCCCTTCTGACCGAGGCAATCTGGGTTGGTTTAACAGCATGTGAGTTTGATTTGTGGTTACCATGGTTACCAACCAAGTGGGTTTTCTCCAGACACTGTTTTACCCCTCAACAAGACCACATACTCGCACAACCTTGTGCCTACAAAAGTGATTAATTTTATGTTGTAATAACTTGTAAGCTCTTGTTTAATGCAAAAATGCTTAAAAGATTTTTTGGGTAGCAAACTCCAAAGGAAACTAAGAAGATGCACTTCCACTCCCAAATAAGATATAGCATACTTAATTCAATTGTTTTAATTTACCAAAAAGGAAGAATATACATGTATACAACACCATGTTTCTTATGAAGGTTAGCATGTTTAATCTGAAAGAAAGGTGCAGAAAATACTGTATTTCTACCTTATGAAATGAAAGTTGATCACTGTAAATCTATAGGACTCACCAGTCATTTAATATTTGTGCGTTTTCATCTTTTAAATACACAATTACAATCTTGTTACCAGTAATATATTTTTCACAAATGCATTATATAGTAAGCAGTTAAAGGTTTATTACTCAAAATTTGTTTGTTCTATATGTTTATGTATTGATTTTAAATATGAGTGTGACTTTAAAAACTGTTCGATTTTCATGAAATATTGATTTGGAGAAAAACATCATCTGAAGACTTAAAATTTCCTGATTTTATGATTTTTTTAATTCAACACAGCTCATGGAAGAAGCTGGCAAAAAATTGATTGGCGAATATGACTTCTGCAACTTCTGCAAATTCAGTGTTAAAGATGGCATTACAGACTACTGGGGGTATGTTCGAAAAATCATGGAGGTTGAAGTCAAGACCTTAGATGAGACCGATGACGGATTCACAATGTGCGAACTCACGATCGTCTGGAGGGCGTTCCTGTGGCATCAGATTCGCAGCATCTTCTCTGTGCTGGTCCTTGTTGGCAAAGGGAAAGAATCGGTTGAAGCATGTATTTGGTTTTTGTCTAGTTATCTCCCTTGCATTGTGTTTAGTTAATAGAAAACATCTTATAATTTGCTATTTGATGCAAGCACACAAAGTAAGGTCAATACAAGTTATTATGTCACCCCCTTTCATGGGGAAACATATTGTTTTTTCCCCGTCTGTCGATCAGTCCGTCAGTCAGTCAGTCTGAACGTCACACTTCGTTTCTGCTCAATAACGATAGAACGCTTAGACCCAGGAATTTGGTATGCTAGTAGTTGGTCATGACTTGTATTGATTTTTGGTTCACTAGGTCAAAGGTCAAGGTCACCATGACCTTGATGTGAAGAATTACTAAATACTAAAGATCCTTTGGGTCCAGGAACTTCATACTTGGAATGCTAGTTGTTCATGACTAGAAGATGACCCCTATTGATTTTGAGATCAAAAGGACAAAGGTCAAGGTTATCTTCAGGTAAAAAACAATATGTTGGCAATGACCTTAAGTTGAAAATGGTTTCTGCTCAATAACTTTAGAACAATTTTCCCCAGAAACTTAATACTTGATATACTAGTTAGTCATGTGACTCCTATTGATTTTGAGATTAGTAGGTCAAAGGTCAAGGTTGCCGTTACCTTGAGGTGAAGAAACATTTACCGCTTAGTAACAGAAGAACACTTGCACCCAAGAACTTAATACTTGGTATGCAAGTTGGTCATGTAGATGATCCCTAATGATTTGTAATCAGTAGGTCAAAGGTCAAGGTAACGATAACCTTGAGCTGAAAAATGGTTTCCGATCAATAATTGAATAACGCTTGCGCCCAGAAACTTAATACAATGCAAACTTCGTTTACATTTTCCAAGATTAATCAACAACACTTTTTTCTCTTCACTATTCAATACAGGTGAATAAACCAAGCTTCACTGTTAGTTCGTCTCCAGTCCAGAATTACTAATTTCACGTCCATCATTTATTTTTTCTCAGCTACGACCACACAATAGGGGAGACAAAGACTTTTCAAAAGAGCAATCTCTAGTTTTAATAATTGCAATTCAATACTAGTAATTCTCCTCTAATGTTCATAGTTTATACTTTTTTAAAGGAAGGGAACAAGGTAGAAATAATTTAAATTACAAATCAATGGATGCAACAAGTTTGCCATATAGCATTTACCTTCGCAAAGTTAAGGTGTATTAAACAGGTTTTGCTTTAAATAATGGAATTCTCACAAAAAGTTTTATACTTGTTGCAATTGGGACACTTATTTTGACTTCAAAATAATTTCGAAAGAGTGATTTCGGATTTTTGATGTAAATTTTGATCAAACAAAGAAAAAACTAAAATCGAAACCAAAAAATAAATTGGAAATATTGGTAATTATTTTTATAAATGATGTTCAGATTAATGGTGATTAAATGTTATCAGATTTATACAATTTAGCAATCCATGTACTAATTTTTCAGATGGTTGATGAACTTCTGAACATTGAGAAAAATCCGCTAAGCCGCAATATAACATGTCATCTGACGCGCCTTTGTGCTTGTATGACGCTGACTTTGGAGGAGAATTTGAGTGGATTTACGAAGCTGGTAAGTTAATATAACACAGATCTTATTTCACCTTATTAGTAACTTATACCGTTTATAGAATGTTTTGCAGGATACAGGATTCTCATTTTGACATTTTTTGCATGCCCACATTTAAATGAAAAAGGTTAAGGTATAGTCATGGTCTGGGTGTCGTTATTGGCATTCCCAGAGATATCTGTTGACTTGGCAATAACCAAAAATACTGTTCAAGATATCATTCAAAGGAAACTTGGTACACATGTTGCCATAGTCAAAACCCATGTGAGTTACACTTTAACAAGGCCCATAACTCAGGCTTGAGGAGTACAATCGTTTTTTGACATACTTTAATTACAGTTTTGTTCTTGTACAATAACCTCGTAATTCTTAACTGTGATTATGTTATGTGTATGTTTGGTTATTTAGTGTTTTTGCTTTTGGCGATATTTATTACCGATAACAACTAAACACTTTCGGATGTATATATGAACTCAAAGGAGAAAATTGGCGGTAATTAACCAAATGCAAATAACGAGGGGAAGAAACAGCGGGCTGTTTGAATCAATGATTGATTATGACAAAATATAATTAATTGTCACCGATTTCAGACCAAACCAATCAATGTTTGATTATAATCGATCATCAGAACATCACTATTTATGAGTCAAGCATTCTTATTACTATAAGAAAATTAAAAGTCTGTGAGTCCCAAAGCAGAGGTGAAAGTCCAATAAAGGATTTTAGTCAAAATGCATAAAATCTTATATCTGTATATAAAAGTTGAGAATGGAGACAAGTGATTTTTAGCTCTACTGGTCTAAGGCCAGAAGAGCTTTTGCGATGGTAATGTGTACGTAGTATGTGAGTCCGTCCGTACGTGCGTCTGTAAACAATTTCTTGTTAACGCGATACGGTCTTCAGTTTTGATTGTATCTGGATGAAACTTGTACAGTATTTAGATATCAATAAGAGCTCGGTTCCTTTCGAAAACCAGCCATATCCGCCATGCATGCCTTGATTATGGGACTTGAAACTTTTAAAGAAATGCTCCTTTTAGTTAAGGCCTAAAAAAAATATTGTTTGGTTAGGGTTACATCCTTTTCAAAAATAGGTAGGGTAGGTAGGCTTTTTAAAAAAAAAAAATAGTTTTATTTTTTATTAGGCTTTGTATAAGAATATCATTTTCATCATTGGAGAATGGTGTTAAAGTTATCTTCTGTATAAGCATTTAAGGTTAAACTACATATTGAAATGCAATTTAAAAAAAAAACGATTTTTTTTATTTTTATTTTTTTTAGTTTTTCCTTCTTTTTTTTCAAACTGACTATAAAAACGGTAGGGTGGGCGTCTATTCCGTAGGTAGGGTCGGGTAACCCGAACCAAATGTATTTTTTTTTTAGGCCTAACCTATTTTTAGCCAGGTCTGCATGAGTGATAGTACAATAGTCCTGTTGTTGGTTCTTGAAAACATTTGGACGATTGTTCAGATTGTTGTGAAAGTAAACAACGTGACTAACGATATTGTTGTTAACTTGTAGACATAAAAAGTTGATGATATCCTCATATGTATTTGAATAAGACAGGTACTGTTAAAACAGCATTTGTTACAAATACTGCAGATCACAAGTGAATTCATTAATCTTCTAGAGAAGTTAAGACTTAAAAGTTAACACTTCTGTAATTAATACTTGCTTACTTTAACAAATTTCTAAACAATCGGCCCAGTATTTTCAAAACAGTTTTAAGACTTTCCCCATTCATGTTTCAGAATGCCATGAAGACAACCTCACCTCCCTCCAGCAGCTTTGGGCTGAGCATTCCATCAAGTAAGCAAGGAGCTTGACTTGCCTTATTAGAATTTGTTTTTCACTGGCGTTTGTGCTGGTTCTAAAGCATGTAAAGTGGTGTTTAAATGATTGACAGCGGTCAATTGATTTATTTTCAACTTTATTTATTTTAGTCTTTATTTTTTACAACAGTGAAGAAAGTAATATTAAATTAAGCTTAGTCACACAGTCACACTCATGTTGCGCGAGAGTGTGGTCTTATGCTGTGGGGGAAATAGGAGAACTCAGAGAAAATTTACTTATCCATCTTGCTGACAACCCCTGGCTGATCAAACTTTTATTGATAACATCTCTTCTTATTTTTTCACAGAGCAACAATGGTGAAGAGCATGCTGAATGACCTCGAGAAAGCTAAAGTGGAAACAGGTACAGAGGTGTTCTGGTTATATTTATTTTCACACAACTTTTGGGATAGCTGAAAGCTGATGTGAGTTACCGATGTAAATCATCTCGAGTCAGTTGCCTGAGCAGAAACCAGTACTGTGTCCTTTCTAAGATGCCATTAGAATGTTCCCATGGTTTGTAAACCTGAGACCTGTTGGGTAACGGGCAGACACCTAAACCACTAGACCACTCACACCCTTAAAAAGGGCCCCTAGGTTTGGAGAGATGTTTTATGCAATCTTTAGCTTGGTTGTTGTTCAATAGAAATTGTAGTGCCATTCACTAATGTTGTCCTTACTGTAGGTCTACAATACCCTATATACCAGAAACCATTCAGAATATTTACATTAAACTTGGTTAGTATTTGACAAAGCCTGTTCTAGGGATGCACAACATTATTGATACCTAGTTCTGCAATTTATGGATTATCGAAACAGAAAGTGAAATAATAATGATATGAACAGAGAAACCTAATTAATTACCATACATTACCTATTTTTATTTCAACGATATATTGAGATATGCTTATGAAATATTGTTCTAGATCTCGATGCTTTGCCAATAATACTCGTCCACAGCAAGTGCCAATACACATATATAGCCCTGGATTAAATCAAGAAAAACGGACAAGTCTTGGCATATTTATGTATTCCTCTTGTTTATGAACCCTATTAAAAATATTCAGATATTTGACACTTATCTATGTAGTTAAAGTTGTAGTTTTACTTCTGACAAAAAACAAAATTCAAATAATGAGTTTTAAATTATGAAAGCCTTTTTGATGAGTAAGTTTTCAAACATTCTCAGGTTTATTATAAACAAAAAGTCTCATCAAGATGGCATAATTCACTTTACATGTATTGTTAGTTACAGTTGATGTATCGGACTCTCAAATATTTGTGAGACAATATTCGGGTGATAAATGAACTAGTAAATGTGCTTCTTATTCTTTTATCTACTGTAAATTGGATTTGAACTCATCTTTCTGTCATTTTTTCAGACTGAGACATTGCGCCCTGGTGTGATCTGAGTCCCCCTTTACTGATGCAGTCTGAATGGCTCCTAGAAGACAGGAATCCTAAGGTGCTGATGGAGAGACAGGGAGGCTGTAAGTAGTCCGTACAACAGGGTTGATCAAGTTTAGGAGTAATCTGAATATATGATCAATTATGACCAAATACAATTAATTGTCACCAATTTCAGGCTCAACCAATCAAATTTTTATTATAATTTTTTTATTATAATTGATCATCGGAACATCGCTGAAAATAATCAGTAGTTTGAGACTACAATAAGTATATAGAGGTCACTTTGGCAGTCTGTCAACCTTCTCTGTCTGTAGGTTAATATCATTTTAAGACTTAAACTTCTTCCTAATCTACAGTTTTTCATGGAACGACTTCACAATTGGTAGAAACCACACCCATGATGAAAAGTAGTTCCTGACATTTTTAGTTTTTTTGACTTTGATTAAGTCAGCTTTATAGTGTAATTGCCCTTGGAATCATCATATATCACCTATTACTTATTGTAAAACTTGAAGAATATTCATTTGCCCAGACTTGCATATGTATTCAGATGACCTACCATTGCAGGAGTCCAAATGACTTATAGGCGCACAATATAGGTTGATGCCAATTTTTATTACAGTGACCCTTGACGAGATGATAGCATCACACGAGTCGAGAAAACAGCGATGGAGAGAAAATGCTGAAATTGAAGCGCAGGACGATAGCAGTGAAGAGGAGATGACGTCACAGAAACGTCAACGGCTTGAAATTGATAAGCCTAGCCACATAGATGATAAGCCATTTGGAACATTAGATAAACCCAAGTCCGGAGAGAATAAGGATCCTCACATAATTTATGAAGAAAACAATAAAGAAGATGATGACACTGTAAGGGACATTGATGGAAAAACTACTAGTATGAAGGCTGATCAAGATATTTGCGGTTCTAAAACCTCTCTTAAAGATAATGGGGAGGAAAACTTTCCTTTGAGAATTGTCATGAGAAATTCTCAGTCCAATGATTAATTTGAAAAATAAGACGTTAATCAGGATTTTGTTGTAGAATACATTGAAATTTATTTGCAAGGATTAATGCTATTGAGAATTTTAAAACATGGTTATAATGGAATCGTGTTGAAATACAAACTGATTGAGAAAATTTATTTCATTTTTAGATTTACTGTACATCAGGTTACGATACTGACCAATTTGATAGAGAATATCTCACGACAAACACAGAGGTTAATAATGACACATATTACTCGATGATTTATACTGCAATAAGACATGGACTCAAGCTGCTCAAGGTAAAGGAAAGGCAAAGTGTTAGAGAAGAACCTGGATGAAAACTTTTACCAGTTGTATGGTAGAAGGGTGATAATTGGTGATCATTACTTCAATGTCAAGGCAAGTTGTTGGAATTAGAGAGGAGAGCATAGTGGAGAAGGTCAAGGTTAATGGTGTTTATGACACTGAGGTCAATGTATAGAGAAAGGGACATTGAAAAGGTCATGGCCTTAGATGAAAAACAAGGTCAATGTTGTTCATCACTCTAAGGTCAAGGTCTGTTATTCAAGTCAGAGTGGAGAGAAGGCTTCAGAGGCTTCAGAGAAAAAAAAACAAGATCAAGGGTTTTCATTACGCTTAAGGTCAAGGCCAGAATTTCATGTTAGAGAGGAGAGAATAGTTGAAAAGGTCAAGGCTGTGGAAAACAGAAACCAAACAAACAAGGTTTTTATCAGTGTAGTTGTATATAATGGGTGCTATATGTTTGAGGTTCATTACCCTATGTGTGTACGGTCAAGGCCAGTAGTTTGCTTTTAACCATGTGAGTCACTGCAGTTGGACCAAAATCAAATGAATTGAACTGATATTCATCATTAATCTGTCACATAGAATTGAGTAAAGCATGTTTACCTTGTTTTCTTGTACTCTAGATATATGGAGTTATTGAGCGTATGTCAGGCTTTTTTGTGTTTGTGGTAATTTTGACCACTATTTTGGTTAAGTGCTTTCTGTGTTTATTGGTTGCTGTTGATTGCCTTATTCTAGAGAAGCACTTTTTTCAGATTTTTTAGTTCTGGTCAATTTTACAAGGCCATTATTTAATTTATTCGAAAAGCACTGATAAATTGTTTTATATTTGTGGTCTGCTGTTGCATGAAAACTAAACCCTCCCAAAATGCAACATCATTGAGGGTTGCTTGCAGAAAAAGAAATAAATCCGTTTGGTCTGCTGGAACTTACAACAGCCGTGCTGGAGGTCTTCAGTATGTTTTTTTTTATCATGATCATGAACTTTGTAAATTTTTTTTTTTTGAAATATGTAAAATGTGTGTTTTACACATTGTCTTCTGTTTTATTGGTTTGTTAACTAAATTTATATTTTATGGTATGTTGCCATGGTAATGGGACCATTGTTTACATTTTATACTTCCATTGTTGTTGAAAAAACATTAGAATATATGAATATTTATATTTATACTCCTGCAAACAAAGTTTGAAGTCTGCATAGGGTTGGTCTGTTGGGCGGATAGTCAGTTGGCTAAATGCTGTATAGCGATATTCTCCAACAGTTTAAGAGATAATACTCTGATACTATGTACACATTCCCACCTTGATGGGTAATATTGCCTGAAGTATTTTTATTGACCTGTGGCCACCACGACTTACACGTACAGTAACATGCCCTAGAGTAGGATTTTTACACATTAGGCTACTTGAATATTGAGGTTTGTGAAGCGAACAACTCCCACAGTTTCAGAGGTATTTCTCTGGCCCAATTTTCTGGAAACTTCATAAGTCCCTTTAAACAGGATTAAGTTAAGCTGACTATTTGTTGTTTTTCAATAATTTGCGAAATATTTTCTTGTTTTGTATACTTTAGACAGGAATTATCTTTATGATAGCATGGACCCGTAGTAGGTACGTGATGATAATATTAATGTTCAAAACATAAACTCATGTGCCACCCCTATCAAAGATTCAGACCTATACCATGTTTGAGAGTTACATTAACTCCCATATTGGAATAGAAACCGTAGGCGGGGCTAAACAGTTCAGTGTCTAATATATGGATAAATAACAATGATATTCACTTATGTAGTATCTTAGTTATTGAATGTTGCCTTGACAACATGGTACTCACTTACCTCGTATTTTGAGTACTTTTGATATTATTTCAATAGTAATACACAGTTGTGGATGCCAGAACTATAACTTAATATAGTTTTACATAACATAGGAACCTTTTACACATGTATACAGGCTGAACATTACTTTCTCATTAAACAAAAGTGTGAAGTTCATTTATCTCTGTTTAATTACAGAGTGATGTTGTTATTTAGGTATCGTTATTTAGTGTGTTGTGAGAGTCATGTATGATGTCTGATCTGAGACCTTACTCCGATCCTTTCTATGAAAATGTGTTCTATCTTGGTATATAGAGAATTTTACTATCAAGATATTTTTGAAATAGTCATTTTTCCAAGAGCTATTCTGTATATCTTGTTGAGAGAATTTATCTCTCAAGATATTACTTTCAAAATAGTAAGAGCTACCTGCACTTCAGTTTAAGCTTTATTAAGGAGTCTAATACCGTTGATGCACGTTCTTTTGTCATAAAGTAATTGATAAAGTATGTCAATGGAAGAAAACAAGTAAAATAAATTACATTCTTAAGCTTTCACTGTGTAGAAAAATGGACGAATGCAAATCAAAAAGTTCTGTTTGAATTACTTACCAACGGTTTAGTTTTTAATTTTTAAATGTTTTTTTTTAGTTCGTAATATGACAGATGACATAGATTGTATTAATATACATGGAATAAATTGTTTCAGTTTCTGTTTTTCACCACATACTTGACAAAGTATTTAGATTTTACCCACTTTTTATCACTGTTTTTCGCTCGTGTATTTATCTATCTTAGTATATTATATACAGTAAAAACGGTGAAGCTGTACATTATATTACATTTTAATTTTTGAGTGTATTATCGTCTTGCTTGGTCAAAGGGTACATCTGAATGTAGATATTTTGTGTTGTGGACGTGTTGCTAATGTTGAATGTTGCCATGGAGGTCTTCGTCATTCCAAATATAGGTTTTCAGATCACGTCGTATTAGCATGTTATGTATACATTAATTAAGGTACTCAGCATGACACGGTCTCGCAGTATTCAAGTTCAGGTAAGCCATCCATCAGATAAAAAGAAATGATATAAATTAGGCTCGGTATGTAGGAATTACTCTTTTTTTCTCTTTTTAATTTTTGAGAACCAGGTTTTTGTACCTAACTGACCTATATCAGGTTATTTCCCTATTGTAGAAAATTTTAGAAAAACATTATCCAAATTTTAAGATGTTGACTCAGAAAATGCACATTATAAGGAATTTACCAAAAAAAAAAACATTATCGTCAAATAAATGTAGACTTGGGAGGAAGATATAGGGATGGTTGCGTTTGTGGAAACAAACATTATTAGAATAAATTAAGCCTCAAAAGGAAGACTTGTTTATAAATTAACATCGAGATAACTTCTTTTTAAATTTATATTGATGAACCATTATATTATTTTTGATGGATTGCATTTTTGAATATCACCATAATAATGCTAAATGATAAAGTATAATAGAAGGAGATATCATAAGAAAACATTAAAATGAGACAACAAAGCAATTTTATTAATTAGTTTCTGAAATATTATAATGTTTACACAAATGTTTATATAAAAAGTTTTCGATGAAAACATAAAATTTCTTTAAGCCGGTCAACCTTTGTCCATGACATAAGATTGAACTATTTGGAAAAGTGTAATTTGCTGAATTTTATCACAGAATTGTTGTTTGAGATTTTTCAGAAATTACCATATTCAATTATTGGTATTTATAGTCTAGTCATATAGTTTACTGTCTGTATTGTTTGATTGTTGGATATGGTGTTATGTACATATTTACATGTTTCAATATTTTAAAAAGATTGTAAAACAGAAAAGCAAAGTTATTTAGTAGAAATGTTACAGTTTCAATAAGATGTTTAAAGTCTGGTGAAGTGTGTTTTTTCAGAGTTTTTAAAAATTATCCTAGCTCTGTTAACTGTATTGATAGATATTTTTAGCATTTAAAAACATTCTGGTCCGTTTCCTTGGAAATGTCTTGTGTTTGTCAGTAACTGATTTGATATTGAATAAAACATCAAAATATTTGTAGAGTTGTGGTTAAAACTACATGCGTTTATGGATAAGTGTAGTTCACATGTTATTTATCCAACGATACATATCATACAATGATAGAACATACTGAAAGGAAGTGCAGTGTGCAAGAACCATAGCTCTATTTTAGAGCTCTATTATTGTCCTTTCCGATAACTCGATTATCTTTCCCTGAATACTCTTCAAGTGGGCATGCGCAAAAAGCGGAAATTTACTTCCGGGGACTACACAAACCAGGAAGTAAACAGCAACAAGTGAAAATGGAAAGTAAAGATTCAAAACTAATAAAGAAAACGGGCAGGAAAACCCCTAAGTACTGTTGTATTTGTAAAGGAATTTACAGAGGAAAGGTTATTGATGGGAGAAAAGTGTCATTGCACCGTTTTCCTCAGAACAAACGTTTAAAACGTGTGTGGGTGCAGCGATGTAAAACGGTCATGAGATCGTTCCAGTGGAATGAACACAGACGATTGTGTAGTGAGCATTTTGTTGGCTTCAGAGGACCTTCATTCCAGCATACACTTCCATCTATGTTTCCAACTGAGACTGGTGCTACCAAAACCTTCCAGCCAACGGTATTTTTTATTTCTTATATTAGTTTAAGTTCTTCCTTACATGCACCTCAAAATGAATTATGTTATATCAACGGTGCTTAAAAACAATGTCACAGCACTTATTTGTAAATTTTGTAATTTAAGAAATGATTAAAGAATTGTTTTCAAATACAGCCTGGAAAAATGTGTACCATATAGCCTGGCAGATTTTGTACTAAAACATTTATCTTATACAGTTTCATTTGCAATTTCAGCTCCTTGATGAAGACGTAGGTGATGATGATGATGGTGATACGGTCAATGACGATTTAGACCTAGAACTGTCAAATGATGATAGTATACAGCCACAACTGTCATTTGTATCCCCTTCCGGGCATGCCATTGATACCTCTGTCCACCTGCATGATTACTGCATGGGACCAGTACTACAGCCACAGAATCAGTCCTTTAGGTATTGTTCAATATATATATATATTGCTTCTTGTGCTATGAAATCGATCTGATAAGTTAATTACTTCTGATCATTTTTCTTCATTCTTTAACAAAAATAGGAAAATTTAAGTGTTTGTAAATGTTTAAGGCCAAAAAAAACAAACATTTGGTTAGGGTTACCAGACTGTACATGTAAGATGTGGTAAATGGGTACATGATCAATTTGTATATGTTTCAGATGTTGTGACACACAGACTGAGAACAACTGTGCAGTGATGGAAGTACAAACTGAAGAAAGTTTCCTGGGAAAAACAGCAGACTTCAGTTCACAAACAGAACATTCTACTAGAGACTTTGGTGTACAATGTCAGCTACCTATGCTCACATATGATGACGTAAAATACAATGACGATTTGGTCAGTTTTTACACCGGAATCCCTAATCGAGTTGTGTTTGAAGCTTTGTTTGATGAAATCAAGGATGAAGCTGAAGTGCGGACATCAAGGCGGAAACTTAACTATAAAGATTCAGATGGAGGACGGCCAAGAACTCTAAGTGTTCTGGATGAATTTTTCATGGTGCTGATGCGCCTACGTCTAGGTCTGTTATTTGAAGATCTAGGTACTAGGTTTTGCATATCCACTTCACAATGTAGTGACATTGTTGAAAGATGGATCAACTATTTACATGTACAATTATCCTTTCTTGTTCAATGGCCATCTCGTGAGGTAGTGAAAAATAACATGCCTGAACAATTTAAAGAGAAATATTCTAACACTAGAATTATTATCGACTGCACTGAAATTTACAGTGAAACATCCAGTTCTCTTTCTTTGAAAAGTTTAATGTACAGTGATTACAAGTCTCACATGACTCATAAGATTTTGGTGGGTATAAGCCCAAATGGTGTTGTAACTTTTGTTTCTGACTGTTGGGTGGGCTGTACCAGTGACAAGAAACTCACAGAAAAATGTGGACTCTTGGACTTGCTTGAAGAAGGAGACGCCATAATGGTTGATAAGGGTTTCACTATTACAGACCTTACTACTCCAAGAGGCATTCATCTCATTATTCCACCATTTAAACAGAAAGGAAAACAATTCTCTAAACGTGAGGTTCTCCTTACAAAAGATATTGCAAGTTTACGAATACATGTTGAAAGGCAAATGGAGAGAATCAAGAACTTTCGAATATTGCATGGCAATATTCCTATAACACAGTCAAGGAGAATTTCTAAAGTGTTCAAAATATGCACATATTTGACAAATCTATGGCCACCACTTGTTCAATAATAACTCATGTGTCAATGAAAGCGTTTGTATATATCAAGCATTAGATTTAGGGATAAAAACTTGTATACTTCTAACTAGAACAATGAAATTACAATTTTGTTTTAAAATCATTTTTTCGAGCAAGTTATATGATAACATATGAGATTACACATTTGATTCAGGTTTGACAAAAATGGATAAGGAAATATGCTCATGTGAATGGATTTCAAGATTTGATTTGAAACATGTATGCATTAACTGATCAATTTATTGATATAATTTTTTGTTTGTGAAACATCTGCTTTGTATTTTGTGGTTTTATTATTTGTAACATTTCTAAGAATAAAAGTCAAAGATCACTTATTAAGTTTGGCTCTGAAATGAGTTTTTTTTTATTTGCCATGTGTAATTGATCTACCACGTACTTCAAATCATTAGTATTGAATTGCTTAAAGGATTTTTCAGTATGAACCATTTTCATATCAGTTTCATAATTGAACTAAGTGGAAATAAGAATAGGCAAGAGTGCCATAGATCAAACTGAAATGCCCGACAAATGTTAACTTTAAGATACATTAGATTAAAAAAACTAGCCCCATGCTAAATATGTCCCAATGTTTAAAGGGACTGTACACCAGATTGGCACCAATAAAGTTTTTTTCTGTAACAAATCTCAGGACAAATTATTTAATAAAATGTTTTACTCTTCTGATATGATAATGGTAAAGAAATACCAAAATGTAAAAGAAAATTGAGCTATGGATTGAACTAGTGTCACCAAAATAGCTGTCCAGTGTTGTATCCACTTTGCTACGAAGGCTTATCCGAAACCATATGAATGCTTAAGCTAATATACCTTACTTGGTTATATCCCATGATATCATCAACTAGCAAATCACGCATAAGAATGAATTCTACTAGGTATACATACCCAGTAAAAAAAAATTAATGGAGAAATATGGAAAAAATAATGCGAAAATAAATTAATTGTATACTACGGTATGTGGTACTTCAGTTAGTTAGTTTCAATGCATTGTACACATTGATACCAAGTTTATGTCAGTTTTTGACAAGTTTCTTTTTTTTTTCGATATTTCATCACACGGTGTATAGCCCCTTTAAGTTTTGCACCCTGCAAACATAAGAAAGTAACACTCATTTGTTGTTTTTAATTAGCAAGTCAGAAAAGGAGAACAACTCGACAGTCTTGAGTTATGGGCCGTGCAGTAGCTACATGCAAACCAATATTCAATTGAACATCTTCAATTGTTTTAGAGTAAAACTCAGCTACTTCTTTAAACAATGGCAATATAAACGCTATCACTATCCTGCACACAAAATGCAATAATAACACACTTGAAAGGTTAAACATATGTCCATTTATTAAGCTCAGAAATACATCCCTGAAAACTAGATAAATGGAAAGGAAAAGTAGAAAAGGTCAAACATAAAACAAGGAAATAATTAAAGTAGATTTACAGCATCGCATAATCACAATATGTTGACAAAAGTACACATACTTTCAAAATACTGCCCAAAATTTAGATTTACAACTTTTTTATTCATGGTTTCAAATTATAGTAACAATACAGTCATTTTGGAGTTTCATTTTGAATATAGTTATGAAAATAACTGAAAGCAAACAAGATATTCACATAAATTGCCATTATTGATCATTCAAATGTACATGTATAAACAACACATAACTAGACGATGTACAAATCAATTGAACAGACTCATTCCCCTTTTAACACGTTGTGCGTACAGTTCAGGAATGTATGATTCAAGGCAAAATCTGTCAAGTTGACACAACATTTTCAGCCAAAATGATTCACAAAATGCAATTCTCTGTATAGAAAGACCTACACATGTCCAAACTACAAAATCACACCATTTCCTCCCGGTGATTCCCATCTGCCCTTGGACCTGGTAGTAATATTTGTGTGTTTCCTTGAGTAACACCTTGCCATTCTCTAACTGACAAAAAAAATCATTGTCTTCACAGCATTCCTCAGGCGTTTGCATCCTCCATTTCTTAGAGGCAGGACACTTAATCTCAACCAGACCAACACTTTCTGTACAATGTGAACAGAACACAAGCCCATCTGGACTGGCACCAAGGTAGGGTCTGTCGGCACATACAACTAGACCACTGTCTTTAACTGCTAGTCCTTTGTGGTCAGTTTGCATTGCTTTCGCATACATTCTCTTTGCAGCCTTCTCATGTTTAATTCCATATTCTGTGTACTTGCTTGTGAAATTGGAATACAACATCTGCCGCAGGAGTCCGTCAGGTTCAGTTGATTCTTTCCTACGACAGATGCTGCCAAAGTTTGAAGCTGTTAGGCGTTCTTTTCTGGCCTCTTGCCATTTCCCACTTTTTTGGCCCCTTGTTAAGATTTCAGTTAATTGAATTTCTTCAGCGCTTTGCTTCAAAGAGTCAAAATGATCCAAAAACACTGTCTTACTAGAACTGTCCCTCAAGTTTACACTATCATGGTAGTTGAATGGCACAGAATGTAACACAGGGAGATCTGGTTCATTTTCAGTTGTTTCAATTTCAAAGTTTTTTAACCAGCCTACATTCAACTTCGAACCAACCAGTTTCTGCCTAAATCTGTCAATGTTAACAGTGCATCCATTGATAGAGTTCAGTTCATGGTTTTTGTTTACAGAAACTTTACGTACTGACACGTTGTACAGTTTCTTCTTTGAGAACATAAGATCTTCAGATTTCCTAGGCGACAGCTTACGTTTCCGTGGTGCAGACAGCATGCTGAAGTTGTTCCAGGCACAGGGTTTGGATGTTGGAGCAAGGGTTTTTTTACGCGTCAGGTCTTCAAGTCCATACAGCAGGGCACCAATATGGTTGCAGCATTCACCTTCACTAGATGAAAATAAAAAAATTCATTTACATGTGTGCCTTTTTACTTGTTATACTTACATGTATATTCCAAAACATTAAAGTTTGAAAATGGAGGTGAATACACAGTATTTTACACTTAGTATTTCCTGGTAGGCCATGAACATACAAAACACAAACAGTGCCATAAGTAAACACCAACACGGTGAAGGGAGTTCATTGAATCAATACATAAGCTCGCCTGTTCTTTCATTCAGAAAAAAATAGCAAAACTCAGCTAACCATGAAAGCCAAAATTATGACAGTTATAACATGTGCTTTTTTGTCTCTTGTAACAAGTGTACCAAGTTTGATAAGAAGATATGAAATAGTTTGAAGAATGCCCCAAGTTTAAGTATTTGATAATACTGACAAAATAGCCTAGCGTGTGTGGGTTTGACACCTTTCATCAATGCAGATCAGAGACTTTGATTTATCACAAATTAATTCAACTTACCCAGCTGGACAGTTGCAGAACGCGGAGTGTATGCAGCCAGTCACTTTCGACAGAAGGATCCAGGGTTGGTACTCTGGTGACTTTCTTTTGTCTGCAGTTGGAAATGATGGCAGCACGGAAGCTTGAACATAACAGTGGCTGCACTCTTCGCTTATGAGATGGACCTGAAGAATAAATTATAAATAATATTTTAATTTAAATGACAATAAATAAACAACATACATCATAGAACATATGAAAATTGTACAAAATACATTATTTTTTTTAAAATTAAGATAAGTATATAGTCAGTGTGGTTCGACACATACATGTGCTTGCATCCACCACACCCCCCTTAATTGTGGCTAGCCCCGCCTACATAAAAATGTTGAGTACATTTTTCACACCAAATTATTTTTATGTCCAAGTCAAAATAGTCCCCTTGAGCTAATTATATAACTAGATGAAGTAAACATGGCAGAAAAAACAGCCTCAGACTTATTATAAACTCACTATTTGACATACCTCAACTTTCTGTACATGTCCGTCCACATAATAAGTCCTCGCCTTCAATTGACGTTTCGAGTCTCTTTTCAGTACAATGTAGTTGTATATATCCTTTTCCTCTACAGCAGGAAACAGATCAATAGTGGACTTCCATGCCTTCAGTGTTGATGGCGGTGGAAGACCCTCGCCACATGGGAGGATAAAGCGTTCGGTTGCTCTTCTCTCTCTTTCTTCCCGATCTCTCTCCTCCAGCACGCGTTTGTCAGTTATAGAAAGTCTATATGCGCCTTTTATCCTCTCAATCAATTCGCATTTAAGACCTGATACATTCAATTTCCGGTTCGCAAGGTATCTTTTCAAATCGACGACCTTAAATGGTGTCAACTCATTGTTATTCATACACGCCCCAGTGATCTCATTGTCTACGTCGGCCATCTTGCAAAATGTATTCCCCGGAAGTAGGAAATGGAGTAGCCTCCCTTAGAAATCAGGGGAAGTAACCAAGTTATCGGAAAGGACAATACTACAGAGTTATTGCCCTTAGTTACCTTTTCTTGCGTTTTAACTGTTGCAATTGAGTAATTTTACTAAGATTTATGAACGAACACCAAAAGGCAATTGGCAGGTGCTCATTTGAACAGATACCTGTCAATTCAAGCCCAAAATAGCTCAATTTCCAATAGCGTTACTAAAACTTTTCGGCTAGTTAGTTTAAATTTCACCATTTGCAGTCCGGTCATGCCGAAATATAAATAATTAACATTGACTTACAATCGAAACATTAAAGGGACTAGACACCGAATGGTCCCAAAATCGGCAAATACAGTATTTCCTCAAAACATGTCTAGAATTATCGGTATATGTACATGTTTTGCCAGATGGGTTTATGACCTGCTTGGAAATAAAAGCTCTGTTCTGTTCTATGTATCTGTTCGTTGCTGCCTCTACTACGTTTACCCGTTTAGAATTGCGCATGATGGTTTCCCAGTTTATAGTGCGTTAATTTAGCATGTGAAAGTCACGTGAGTAGTACAGATACATAAACCGACGCTAATAGATTTACTCCGTAACGTTATTAATCTGTACGTACAAATACTTGGTTAACTGTTATGATCTTATGTCATCTTAATAATTTAATATGGACAAAGATTATGGATTAGCTGAATTTTAATATGAATAGATCACCACACCAATCTGGGCTTAATGTCTTTGTACCTACATGCAAATTAGCGGAAAACCCTTTCTCACTGAATTCCAGATAACACCTATTTAAAAATTACTGGGATTTGCGTGGTAGACAAACTCAGTAAATTTCGATTTGGAAAAATACGCAATAATGTATAATGTTAAATAATGCGTCTTTATCGATTTGATACACCAGTTAGTAATATTGCGTTGTACACAACGTTATCATTTTTAGTTTTTGACAATTTTCTTTTTTTCTTGCAATGGTATCATCTGGTGTCTAGTCCCTTTAACACACAACGTTTCTGTGTCGATGTGTTACACAAAAGCCACAAGTATGTAGGTCATGGACAAAGGTCAAGGCCGCGGATAACATACCTATTGCACAATCTATGCAAACCTGTACACATCTCTACCTCGAATCCATGACACGTTCAAAGCAAATCGTACATGAATCTCTCGTGTGCATAAATCAATGGTTTCCCCACCTCGCACGTCCAGCAGATTTATGAAAAATGCAAAATTTGTTGCAAAGTGCTTAAAAAACCTGACGCAAGTTAATTTCTTGGGTTGCGATCTCACTGGGTTTTTCAAAATGTTGCATGTCGGAGTTCTACTGTTTAATATTTCCTATATGCACCCCTCTCTCTCTCTCAAACCTACACCTCGGTACGTGCATTTTATCTAACCAGATTAGTTGATAATGAATTAGTTTGTAGTACCGCCTATGTGTTGTTAAAAACAGTGGTTATTTTTAAACACTTCTTCCCTAGTAGAGCGGGCCTACAAATCGTATTTGGTCAAGCTACGCCCCTGGCCACATCTGATCTTAAACCTGCTTACGTATCAATGGTCCACATTGCATTATGCAGCTTTAAAAATTATTTCAATAAAAGATGTCTCAATGTATTTATCAAAAATACAATTGTAGGGTGTTTCGAATACATTACATATAAACGTCAACTACGCCCCGTCAGGACAGCTCTAACTCTTAATTCAAGTATCACAACAAAACTAAGACGTGTTAAAATGCCATTGTATTCAAACAATGCCTTTTAGCCCATTGACACGTCAACTTATAGGATTGAGCGATATTTTCTTCTTCTTCTTCTTCTTCTTCTTCTTCTTCTTCTTCTTCTTCTTCTTCTTCTTCTTCTTCTTCTTCCAATAAAGTGCATCACCAAGTATTAGACAACAGCTACCTCCAGCATGCCAATCAAAGGCCTGCAAAGTGTTTGATAAATCTCACACACAACTGATTTTCTGTCGGATATTTCAACTGGTAAATCTCGTGCACCTACTTATGCTACAAGGACGTTATTAATACTACAGAAATGTTTGTTTCCTGTGCTTTCCTGACATTTTTCTCATGCAAATGTATGGTATCGGCCTGAAAAACAAGCAATACACATTCTGTTGTCTAAGTCGGATAGATCACGAGTAGCCGTTTGGTATGGACTTATCAACTCGCTACTCTCGCTGATAAATTCCATATCAAACGGCTACACGTGAGCTATCCTATACATAGGTATCATTGCACTGTACGACCAGCCATGTACGTTAATTGGTCAGCCCTGCATGTATATTGTTCAGGTGGGAAACGTGACATGAATCTTTCAAAGTGGCGGCCATCGAACAAAAAACACGAGAAATTTAAAAAAATAAATATGATTAAAACTTAATGATTAAAATTATAATAATGATGATTAGAAATAGATGCTGAATATGGTTTTGGTGGTGATGATGCAGTTGTTTTTATTTTAAAAGATATTCCCAGGATCACAGCTATCGTGTTCCATTTCGCTTACTTCTGTGCAAAAAAGTATTTTAAGGAAATATATACATTTGTATTTCTAGTTTTAACGGATGTTGATGGTTAATCATCTAAACAATCCGAATATCGGCATTTTCTGTTGGTTTAAGAAATTTTACAGTGAGAGTGTAAAAGGTGCCAGCATTTTCCCCAAGATTTCTTTAACCAAACCCGGGTAGCAGAAAACGTTTATCTCATTTTCGTGTGTACTAATATAAAATTATATAATATTGCACATTTGTGCAGACATTTTATGATAACGGTAGGTTGCTTCGTCTGTATTGGGATTAATGATAATATCTAGAATGGAAATAGTAAATGTCTTGACAAGTGGATAGTCTGATGAAATATGTAAGTACACGCATAGCTTACATGTTTCAGCGTCTATGATACCGGAAGTGTCCCTCCATGCAACCGGAAGTGACTGAAGTGATGCTGCGCCAGTGAGCAGCTATGGTATAAATTAAACAACACATAGTTGGATTCAATAGCTGGAATATCATTGATGCAACAAAGATGTAAGATACAATTATATTCGAAGTTGATTAATATTATAATTACGATTGAATACGTGATAAAGATGACGATAACGGTGGTACCTTTGCTGCTGCTGCTTCTTATATTGTTGTTATTACATAGGATAATGATGGTGGTATATTAGGTTATCCAAATGTTAGCAGGGACATAATATTAAACATTAATAAAAGCCTTTTTTATTTGGCAGAAAACATCCCCACAGACCCGTCTTCCCAACAGAGCGATTATGGAGTTTGCCAGCAAGGGAGTGATATCTCTTTTATATCACGATGGACGTATCGTGGCGACGCCTCACCGATGACGACACCTCACCGATGACGACACCTGACCGATAACGCAATGGGAGATACCTCACCGATGACGCAATGGGCGACTTCTCACCGATGACGACACTTCACCGATGACGCTATGGGCGACACCTCACCGATGACGCTATGGGTGATACCTCACCGATGACGCAATGGGTGATACTTAACCGATGACGCAATGGGTTATACCTAACCAATGAAGCTTCGGAAGGCACCTAACCGATGACACAATGGGTGATACCTCATCGATGACGCAATGGACGACACCTCACCGATTACGCAATGGGCGACTTCTCACCGAGGAAGACACTTCACCGATGACGCTATGGGTGATACATCGCCGTTGACGCTATGGGTGACACCTCACCGTTGACGCTATGGGCGACACCTCACCGTTGACGCTATGGGTGACACCTCACCGTTGACGCTATGGGCGACACCTCACCGTTGACGCTATGGGCGACACCTCACCGAAGCCGCAATGGGCGACTTCTCACCGAGTGAGACACCTCACCGATGACGCTATGGGTGATACATCACCGTTGACGCTATGGGTTACACCTCACCGTTGACGCTATGGGCGACACCTCACCGAAGACGCAATGCGCGACACTTGATCGATGACGATACCTCACCGATGAGGCTATGGGAGACACCTCGCCGATGACGCTATGGGCCACACATCAACGATGACGCTATGGGTGACACCTCAGCGATGACGCTATGTGTGATACCTCACCGATGACACTGGGTGATACCTCACCGATGACGCAATAGGCGACACCTCATTGATGACGCTATTGGCGACACCTCAGCAAAACGCTATGGGGGATACATCACCGATGACTCTATGGGCGACACCTCACCGATGACGCAATCGGCGACACCCCATTGATGACGCTTTGGGCGACACCTCACCGATGACGCTATGGGCGACACCTCACCGATGATGCTTTTGGCGACACCTCACCGATGACGCTATGGGCGACGCCTCACTGATGACGACACCTCGACGATGACGCTATGGGCGACACCTCACTGATGACGACACCTCGACGATGACGCTATGGGCGACGCCTCACTGATGACGACACCTCGACGATGACGCTTTGGGCGACACCTCACCGATGACGTAATCGGCGACACCCCATTGATGACGCTTTGGGCGACACCTCACCGATGACGATACCTCGACGATGACGCTATGGGCGACGCCTCACTGATGACGACACCTCGACGATGACGCTATGGGCGACACCTCACCGATGACGTAATCGGCGACACCCCATTGATGACGCTTTGGGCGACGCCTCAGTGATGACGATACCTCGACGATGACGCTATAGGCCACGCCTCACTGATGACGACACCTCGACGATGACGCTATGGGCGACGCCTCACTGATGACGACACCTCGACGATGACGCTAAGGGCGACGCCTCACTGATGACGACACCTCGAAGATGACGCTATGGGCGACACCTTACTGATGACGACACCTCGACGATGACGCTATGGACGATGACGCCTCACCGATGACGACACCTCGACGATGACGCTATGGGCGACTCCCCACCGATGACGATACCTCACCGATGACGCAATCTTGTTACCAGTAATTAATATTATCCATATATGCATTATCTAAGAAGTCGTTAAAGGTGTATCACTCAAGAATTATGCTTTTTATACACGTGTACGTATTGATATTAAATACGAGTGTCACTTTAAATTTGTTTTCAATAAAAAAAATCGGTGAATTGCTATAAGTATACATTTATAGTGAACATGTTGATGTTTCTTATTTATAAAACGGTCAAATTTAAAGAATAAAATGATATGACTAAATTGTTATATATTAAATGATAATAGTTGACATGGAACAGTGTATAAGGTTCTTGAAGACCGTCCGCTGTGTCTGCAATTTGTGTGGTTTGACGCCAGGTCAATCGTAACAACTCGGCCATCTCCGGCAAGCTACGAGATAGACCTCGTAAATAGTAGTAAGGTGATAGATGTGCCCGCCTTCTAAAATGGTCTGGTAGTAGATGTGTCCGACAGTCACCAAAATATATATTCATATAAATGCTATCAGATGCATTTCGGAGCCTGCTAAAATCTACAACCGTAAAGTGTGTATTTGTAGACAAAAACACTTCTACTGACTTTTGCTTAAATTAGAAATACTTTGCCTTGCATGATTATTTTGATATAACGTACTTCATGAGTGTGTTGTATAATTTTTACGTATCTTACTTCAAGATCAAGTCAACATTTATTATCCAGCCTTAAATTTGACTTCTTAGTCATATATTAGCTTATCATTATCCCACCACCACCATCACCATCACCACCACCAACAACAACAATACCACCATCATCATCATCGTCGTCGTTGTAGTCGCCGTCGTCACCACCACCAGTATCCTCATCATCAACACAACCACCACCAGCACCACCATCGCGTCGTCATCATCATCATCACTATCACATCATCATCATTATCATCAGCGTCCCAACCACCACCACCACCATTATCGCCATCATCACTGACGTTTACATCGTTGTCGTCGTCATTATCATCATCATCATCATCACCGACATCGTCGCCGTGGTTCTAGTCTTCATTGTCACCACCACCACCACCATTACCATCATCATCATCATCATCATCATCATTCTAACACATTTTCATCCTCAGGCCTAAAAAAAAATACATTTGGTTCGGGTTACCCGACCCTACCTACGGAAAGGGCGCCGACCCTACCGTTTTTATAGTCAGTTTGAAAAAAATATGAAAAACTAAAAAAAAAAAAAAAAAAATTTTTTTTTGTTTTAATTGCTTTTCAATATGTAGTTTAAAACCTTAAATGCTTATACAGAAGATAACTTTAACACCATTCTCCAATGATGAAAATAACATTCTTATATAAAGCCTAATTAAAAAAAAAAGCCTACCTACCCTACCTATTTTTGAAAAGGATGAAACCCTAACCAAACAAATTTTTTTTTAGGCCTCATCATATTAAACACAAATCAAACAATAATTTCAACGTTTAATCATATCTTCTTCAATAATACTCCAATTGTGTGACATGTTAAGTAATAGGCCATTGTATATTCTATCATTTAGGTAACTAAATGTGTTCATTGTTTGGGTATTTCTTTTGAAGCATTTGTCGATAATGCACCACTCAATTGTAACCACGCCCCTCCCCCAGGTCCGGGGAATAGCGGGGACTTGGACTTTCGTTCGTGCCAAGCCCGGGTAAAATCCCCGTCTTGCGGGGACGAATTGCTGGCAAGATCCCCGTTTAATGCCCTCGCACCCCAGAGACCCTAGGTAAAGCCAATTCCTCGCTATATTTGGCGCGAAGACAAAACCACCGCACTCACACGGCACTGCAGGGCCATCCTGGAAGGAAAAAAACACGGCCAATTTCCCCGCCTTTCCCCGGTATACCCCCGGACCTGAGGGCCGTGGTTACAATTGACTGGTGCATAAATGATACCATAGTTTTGTAGCTAGCATTATAATAATGTAAAATTTATGTAATAGATCATAGAAATTAAAAAAGTCAACGTGTTATTGATACATTTCTATAATACAGAATATAAAAAACAGCTGAGCAAGAATGCCATTGTGAATAAAGAAATAAGTTAAATATTCCATATCAATTAATAATCTCTTAGCGAAGTAAGTACTTAACATTTATCAAATGATATCACATCAAACTAGGAAATAAGTTGATTTAATGAGGGATTCTTTTAAAAAAATGTCCATCAAGTTGAACCGATTATTGCACGTGTGGATTACGGACTGTTGCGTTATAATTAAAAAAGAAAGTTTTCATCCGCGTTCGATATATTTAACAACACCAGCCACAACGACATTGCTGTGTACAGTTAAATCTATTTTAGGATGCATGTAAATACACAACATAAATCAAATTAACTGAATACACATAGAAAGTGGTTGATAATAATTAGTTCCGGGAAAAGTAACATACATATCTATAAATAGAATGACACTTCCCCATTGATTGCTTCACTGTTTTTCATCAAACATGAATTCCCATAATCAACGCGAACTTTTAACTTATTGTTCACATTTTGGTGAAGCTGAAATGAAGCCCTCTACTCCAATCGTTAAACATGAGAACCTTGAATGACGGCGAACTGTCCACATGTTCTCGGATGTCTTTCATCTCACTGGCAGGTTTCACCGTGCAGCCCTGCATGTTGCATGTAATGGTGTGTGGTATGTTCTTCATCGTCTCTATCAGACTCCGCACCGCCCCCGCTGTCATTGTCACTTCATGAAGTGTAATATCGGTGATGGAGGCTGGAGGGAGGAGGTGGAGCTCACCTAGATCTGTACCCCCTATGACAAGGCGTTGTAACGGAGGGAGACTTGGTAGTGTATCCACAAGTAACTGGACATTCTTAACTCTCCATAACACAACACGTTGTAGTTTACTCCACCTTTGATCGTGTTTAAATAATCTAAATATGTACATTTCAACATTCGATGATACACTCCATAAGGTACATGTTGTAATATGTGTTGGATCAACCTGCACACGTGTTGTAATGTCTCCCTCTATATCCAGATATTCCAGCCTGTGACACTGGGACAGGTCATACTGCCCATCACAGTCACACAGTGTCACTGCTTTGAGGGAGTCGGAGGAGGATGTGATCACCTCCTGCAGCTCTTCCCCATTAATTTGATCATTGCATCCACTGATGTATAGTGACTGAATACGTTCCTTGTTTATCATCATCAGCTTTTTTAACACTACGACATCCTTGTCACTATGAATAGAGAAGTGTGCGAGATAGAGCGGTATGTCACCATAGTTGTTCGCCCTGGCTTCACGGTTCCCTGAGAGAATCAGGCCCTGAAGTAGTCTAGCCTCTTCACTGTAGATTGATGGTTGGTATGGTGGTCTAGAACTATTGATCCATGAAGACATTTGTACACCGAGCTCGGGCTTCATTCCACATATGAAAATAAATGTCTGAGAAACATCTCCCAAGATATTTTCCTTATTATCTTGTTCGTACTTGCTTGATAGCTGACTGAAGTCGTTTTCATTCAAACATAAATGAAGAGCCGCTAAAAACTCTTGAAGTGTTTTATGAAAGAATGAAAAGTGAGATGATCTCTTGATCAATGAGTTGGATTTCTTCTCCGTGAGTAAGCCTGACTTCAATGCAAATTCAACCTGTTCCTTGCTTAACAAAGCGTTGACTGTTTTGTTGCTGAAAACAACAGACGAATCTCTGCACTCTGAATACAAAGTTGTGTATGCTAACTTTGCCAGCGCAAGGTAAACCGTGGGATTTTGCACGAAGCATTCGTGTTCCTTTAATACAGATGGCAGTTCTATTTTCGGAATGTTATGCTTCCGTTGCATATTACTACATCTACTTGATAGCATGTTTATCATGCCAGCATAAATGTCACACTTTGAATCGGTTAACGATTTGCCCTCGAACCACAGGCACACGAGCTGGGTGATACTGATAGGTGCTGACAATAATCCTTCAAGATCCTTCTCTGACACCATTTTCATGAAAGCCTCTGGTGTTCGTTCATCCTTATTTCCCTCATTAAGAATGTTGATGATATTTTCCACGAGTTGCTCTGTGTCTGCTGCTCCTTCTATTTCAAGATATTTGTCGATCTTTGAATCCTGCACTCTGAACTGTGACATTCGCCAGGGACGCGTTGTCGTGAGGAGTGTGGCCTTGTTGGCCGAATTACGGAAAGGGATGACTTTTTCCTCAGTTTTGCAGGTACAGTTTACGTTTTCCGGATGGGTCCATTCGTCGAGGCCGTCAGCTATGATTAAACATGTTTCACTTTCCAGCACCGTCTGTAATAGCCGGTAACCATCATCGGCATCCTTCTCGTGGTAGATTTTACGTATAAGTTGATCCTTGATCATTTCTGCTAGATCACACGTTTTACCTGAATCTCGTAGGGTGATATGAAACAAAAATGCAAACTCTTTGAAGAATTCTGGGTCGGCAAAGCTTGTTTTAATACCGACGTTTTCCTCCGCTGGTAAATACTGGTGGGTCCAATCCAGGGCACACATTACGGAGAATGTAGATTTGCCATTGCCCGGTTCTCCAACAAGGAAAACATTTCTGAGCAACTGAATTTCTTTTATGAAAACATCTGAAAATTTTGCAATTTTTTGACTGCTTTCTTTGTTGTCAATTTTGCCGATTTTTCGATGATCTTTCTCCACAATTTTCGGTGCCACGTAGAATTTACTGAGTTTTGCGTTCTTTTCTCCGAGAATGGGAGATATCGGCATGTCGGCCAAAGTGGTTCGGTAATGGTTTGCCAAACGTAGTCGTAATCCTGAAGTAAATGTAAAGATGTATCATTAAAAACATAGAAATAAGAACATATACGTTTGCATTATCACAAAACACTTGGTGAGAAAACAGGAATCAGTTTTGTGACAAGACGCTCAGTACAAAAGATAAAAATAAGCAATATCACAAGACCCTTGATGCAGACGGTTAGTAATATCAACAGACGCTTGTAAAGAAGATTAGAAGCAGAATTATCAAAAAGACGTCGGTTGCAAAAAATAAGTAGCAGCCTTTAACAAGAGGCCCGGGACCAAAGATAAGAAGCAGCATTATCACAAGATGCTTGTTACAGAAGATAAGTAGCAGCCTTTACCAAGACATTTGGTCCAGAAGATAAGTAACAGCATTATTACAAGACGCTTGGTACATAAAGATAAGAGGCAGAATTATTACAAGACGCTTGTTACAGAAGATAAGAAGCAGCATTATCACAAGACGCTTGGTACAGACAATCAAAAGCAGCATTGTCACAAGACGCTCAGTTCAGCAGATAAGAAGTAGCATTATCACAAGACGCTTAGTACAGAAGATAAGTAGCAGCAATATCACAAGACGCTTGTTGCAGAATATACGTAGCAGTATTATCATAAGACGATTAGAAGCAACATTATAAGTATATATCACAAGTTTCCGGTACGGATTAAAGTCCGACCCAGGTGCACATGCGTAAACTGGTAACGAGGCTTGCCGAGTCACCGGCCACGCAACGTGCCCGAGGGTCGGATTTTCCTATTCGGACCGGAAAAACATGATTGATATTTTTTCTTGCACATCTAAAATTATCAAATTGTGGTAAAATTGATATAGAAAACGCACTTATGTACATTTTACGAACCAGCGCGTGCGACATCGTTTACTGACGTCATAAACCGCAATTATTTTAGTTTAGTTTAAACATTTTTATTTTACAACGATTGTGAAACAAGTTATTACAACATTATATTAATCACTCTCGTTGGCACGATATTACGCGAGAGTGTGGTCTTGTGTTGTGGGGAAAACAGGAGAACCCGGAGGAAACCCACTTGTCCGGCTTGGTGAGCACAAACCAAACTCACATGCGCCCAAGCCGGGAATCGAACCCGGGTCGATTAGGTGAGAAGCGAGCGCGCTTACCACTGCGTTAACCGGACAACCAATTATTTTAAATAACTATTGATGTCAAATAGTTACTCTGAAAATCGCGTTTTTTATGATTATTTATTTCCAATTTTAATCAAAAGTCTTGCATACTTATATATTTGATTGCGCTTTACTGAAATGGTTAAATATACTTTTCATAAACCAAACAATAAAAGAAATAAAAAGTGACACGTGGATGCGCGTGACTCATCTAACATAGGAGTTTTCCAGCACTGGTGACATAACCGGAAACACACGTCCGGTATACAAAATATCATATGACGCTTGGTACAGGTGATAAGAAGCAGAAATATCACAAGACGCTTGGTAAGAAGAAAGGCAGCAATAGTGTAATGGTTGTATAAGTTAAAAGTTGTATGAGTTCTTATAAGTATCTATCATGTGTTTCCGGTACGGATAGAAAAATCCGACCCGAGAGCACGCGCGTAAGCCGGTAACGAGGCTTTCCGAGTTACCGGTCACGCAGCGTGCACGAGGGTCGGATTTTTCGATCCGGACCGGAAAAACATGATTGATGTTTTTTCTTGCATACCTAAAATTATGAATTAGTGGGAAAATTGACGTAGAAAACGTACTTTAGTACATTTCAGCAAAAAGCGCGTGCGACGTTGTGTACTGACTTCATCAAGCGCAGTCATTTTAAATCACTATCGACGTCAAATAGTTTCTTTAAACATCGCGCTTTTACGATTATTTCTTTTCAATTTTAATTAAAGGTATTGTATACTTATATTTATGATTCCGCTTTATTGAAATTGCATACTATACTTTTCATAAACCATACAATAAAAGAAATAAAAAATGGCGCGTTGTTGCGCGTGACTCATCTTACATGGGGGGTGTAAGATGAGTTTTTCCAGCACCGGTCACATGACCGGAAACACACGTCCGGATAGAACCCCCCCCCCCCCGACTCGATGGCACCTGCGTTGCCAGGTAACAAAGCTTGCCGAATTACCGGCTGCGCAGCGTGCCCGAGAGTCGGATTTTTCGATCTGGAACAGAGGAACCGACACATATGATAGACATTTTTCTAGCATACCTTGAATTACAATATTTTGTGAAAAAATACATGGAAAAGCGCATGTGTGTACATTTTACCAAAAAGGGCGTGCGATGATGTTTCTTCACGGCATGACGCGCAGTAAGTTTTATTCACGGCATACGTCAAGAAGTTTCTGAGTATCACGTCTTTTAAGGGTTACTTTTTGTTTTGAAGGTATATTTTAGTAATGTTAATATTTATCGCACTCATCTATTGAAATCTCATAATTATAGTTACATAAAGTGTATAATAAAAGAAATAGAAAGTATAACGTCACAGCGCGTGACTCATCTGGCATCACGGTAGGGGTGCCAGATGGAATTTTCTTGCATACCGGACGTGTGTTTCCGGTCATGTGACCAGTGGTGGAAAAAAACCGTCTTACACACCCCATGTAAGAGGAGTCACGCGCAACAACGCGCCAATTCTTATTTCTTTTCTTGTATGGAATATGAAAAGTAAATTATTCCATTTCAATAAAGCGCAATTAAATATATAAGTATTCGCGCTTTTTGGTGAAATGCACAAAACAAAAGTGCGTTTTCTACGTCAATTTTTCCACAAATTGATAATTTAAGACATGCAAAAAAAATAAGCATGTGTTTCCGGTCCGGATCGAAAATTCCGACCCTCGGGCACGCTGCGTGTCCGATAACTCGGAAAGCCTCGTTACCGGCTTACGCGCGTGCCCTAGGGTCGGATTTTTCTATCCGTACCGGAAACACATGATACTTATATTCCAGCATGGCTGACGTCACCGGAAATGCCTATCCAGTGTGCTAGAAATGCAGAGTTTCAACACTATCTTATCTTTCTTTACGAAAGTTAGTGGGCGGAAACCATTTTTCTTTCTTAGAAACAGTGACCTACACCCTACTTCTCATAAGCAACCACAAGCTAGCTCTTTACGTAAGCCACCATACACACAGTTATCCATATCCATATACGTCAATTTGATCAAAAGCATCTCTTACCTTCCTTCACTATCTCCCCTTCGTTCTCAGCACTGATCTTGAAATCGTCTTTTTCCAGCTGTCAACAAAAAAGATCAAGACATTCAGCATCCCATAATTCAAAGGCTATTTTACAAAAAAATATAAATAATAAACTTATATTATAAAGACAATTTGAACGGAAAACAGTTTTACTACATTAGAAAGTGTAAGTACGTTGTCATAGAGGTGACATGTGTTAATAAAACTATTTTTTATCTCGTGATCACGACTAAATTACTCGTTCCCACGACTTGCATGCTTTTGCCACGACTTAATAATTTCGAAGCCACCACTTCGTACGTTTAAGACGTGGGAGGGTTCAAACCAGTTGACGATTTGAGTCGTGGGTCTGTCATGGGTCGTGACCCATCGGTACGCAACCTTGGTTTGGCCTCGCTTCTAATAAGGTCAAATAGGGACTCCCACCTACACTTAAGTCCGGTGATCTAATTAGGTACATGGTCAAATAAATATGGATCCCCACCTACACCAAAGTCCGTTGATCTTATTAAATGCAAGGTCAAACAGGGGCCCCGACCATCACAAAAAACCAGTGAAATAATCAGGTACATGGTCAAATAGGGACCCTACCTACACTAAAGTCCATTGATCTAATTAGGTGCAAGTTCAAATTGGGCCCCGACCTACACTAAAGTCCATTCATCTAATTAGGTGCAAGTTCAAATTGGGCCCCGACCTACACTAAAGTCCGGTAATCTAATTAGGTGCAAGTTCAAATAGGGACCCCACCTACACTAAAGTCCGTTGATCTAATAAGGTGCAAGTACAAATAGGGACCCTACCTACACTAAAGTCAGTTGATCTAATTAGGTACAAGGTCAAATAGGGACCCCACCTACACTAAAGTCCGTTGATCTAATTTGGTGCAAGTACAAATAGGGACCCCACCTACACTAAAGTCCGGTAATCTAATTAGGTGCAAGTTCAAATAGGGACCCCACCTACACTAAAGTCCGGTAATCTAATTAGGTGCAAGTTCAAATAGGGACCCCATCTACACTAAAGTCCGTTGATCTAATAAGGCGCAAGTACAAATAGGGACCCTACCTACACTAAAGTCAGTTGATCTAATTAGGTACAAGGTCAAATAGGGACCCCACCTACACTAAAGTCCGTTGATCTAATTAGGTGCAAGTACAAATAGGGACCCTACCTACACTAAAGTCCGCTGATCTAATTAGGTGCAAGTACAAATAGGGACCCCACCTACACTAAAGTCCGGTGATCTAATTAGGTGCAAGTACAAATAGGGACCCACCTACACTAAAGTCCGCTGATCTAATTAGGTGCAAGTACAAATAGGGACCCTACCTACACTAAAGTCAGGTGATCTAATTAGGTGCAAGTACAAATAGGGACTCCACCTACAATAAAGTCCGGTGATCTAATTAGGTGCAAGTACAAATAGGGACTCCACCTACAATAAAGTCCGGTGATCTAATTAGGTACAAGGTCAAATAGGGACCCCACCTACACTAAAGTCCGTTGATCTAATTTGGTGCAAGTACAAATAGGGACCCCACCTACACTAAAGTCAGATGATCTAATTAGGTACAAGGTCAAATAGGGACCCCACCTACACTAAAGTCCGTTGATCTAATTTAGTGCAAGTACAAATAGGGACCCCACCTACACTAAAGTCAGACGATCTAATTAGGTACAAGGTCAAATAGGGACCCCACCTACACTTAAGTCCGTTGATCTAATTAGGTGCAAGTACAAATAGGGACCCCACCTACACTAAAGTCCGTTGATCTAATTAGGTGCAAGTACAAATAGGGACCCCACCTACACTAAAGTCCATTGATCTAATTAGGTGCAAGGTCAAATAGGGACCCCACCTACACTAAAGTCCGTTGATCTAATTAGGTGCAAGTACAAATAGGGACCCCACCTACACTAAAGTCCGTTGATCTAATTAGGTGCAAGTACAAATAGGGACCCTACCTACACTAAAGTCCGTTGATCTAATAAGGTGCAAGTTCAAATAGGGACACCACCTACACTAAAGTCCGTTGATCTAATTAGGTGCAAGTACAAATAGGGACTACCTACACTAAAGTCCGTTGATCTAATAAGGTGCACGTTCAAATAGGGACCCCAACTACACTAAAGTCCGTTGATCTAATAAGGTGCAAGAACAAATAGGGACCCCACCTACACTAAAAGCCGTTGATCTAATAAGGTGCAAGAACAAATAGGGACCCCACCTACACTAAAGTCCGTTGATCTAATAAGGTGCAAGTTCAAATAGGGACACCACCTACACTAAAGTCCGTTGATCTAATAAGGTGCAAGTTCAAATAGGGACCCCACCTACACTTAAGTCAGGTAATCTTATAAGGTGCAAGTACAAATAGGGGCCCCACCTACACTAAAGTCCGTTGATCTAATAAGGTGCAAGTACAAATAGAGACCCCACCTACACTAAAGTCCGGTGATCTAATTAGGTGCAAGTACAAATAGGGACCCCACCTACACTAAAGTCTGTTGATCTAATTAGGTACAAGTACAAATAGAGACCCCACCTACACTCAAGTCAGTTGATCTAATTAGGTGCAAGTACAAATAGGGACCCCACCTACACTAAAGTCCGTTGATCTAATTAGGTGCAAGTACAAATAGGGACCCCACCTACACTAAAGTCCGTTGATCAAATTAGGTGCAAGGTCAAATAGGGACCCACCACCTACACTAAAGTCCGGTGATCTAATTAGGTGCAAGGTCAAATAGGGACCCACCACATACACTAAAGTCCGCTGATCTAATTAGGTGCAAGTTCAAATAGGGACCCCACCTACACTAAAGTCCGGTGATCTAATTAGGTGCAAGGTCAAATAGGGACCCACCACCTACACTAAAGTCCGTTGATCTAATTAGGTGCAAGTACAAATAGGGACCCTACCTACACTTAAGTCCGCTGATCTAATTAGGTGCAAGTTCAAATAGGGACTACCTACACTAAAGTCCGTTGATCTAATAAGGTGCACGTTCAAATAGGGACCCCAACTACACTAAAGTCCGTTGATCTAATAAGGTGCAAGTACAAATAGGGGCCCTACCTACACTAAAGTCCGTTGATCTAATAAGGTGCAAGAACAAATAGGGACCCCACCTACACTAAAGTCCGTTGATCTAATAAGGTGCAAGTTCAAATAGGGAAACCACCTACACTAAAGTCCGTTGATCTAATAAGGTGCAAGTTCAAATAGGGACCCCACCTACACTTAAGTCAGGTAATCTTATAAGGTGCAAGTACAAATAGGGGCCCCACCTACACTAAAGTCCGTTGATCTAATAAGGTGCAAGTACAAATAGAGACCCCACCTACACTAAAGTCCGGTGATCTAATTAGGTGCAAGTACAAATAGGGACCCCACCTACACTAAAGTCCGTTGATCTAATTAGGTGCAAGTTCAAATAGGGACCCCACCTACACTAAAGTCTGTTGATCTAATTAGGTACAAGTACAAATAGAGACCCCACCTACACTAAAGTCAGTTGATCTAATTAGGTGCAAGTACAAATAGGGACTCCACCTACACTAAAGTCCGTTGATCTAATTAGGTGCAAGTACAAATATGGACCCCACCTACACTAAAGTCCGTTGATCAAATTAGGTGCAAGGTCAAATAGGGACCCACCACCTACACTAAAGTCCGGTGATCTAATTAGGTGCAAGTTCAAATAGGGACCAACCACATACACTAAAGTCCGGTGATCTAATTAGGTGCAAGTTCAAATAGGGACCCCACCTACACTAAAGTCCGGTGATCTAATTAGGTGCAAGGTCAAATAGGGACCCACCACCTACACTAAAGTCCGTTCATCTAATTAGGTGCAAGTACAAATAGGGACACCACCTACACTAAAGTCCGTTGATCTAATTAGGTGCAAGTACAAATAGGGGCCCGCACCTACACTAAAGTCCGGTGATCTAATTAGGTGCAAGTTCAAATAGGGACCCCACCTATACTAAAGTCCGTTGATCTAATAAGGTGCAAGTTCAAATAGGGACACCACCTACACTAAAGTCCGGTGATCTAATTAGGTGCAAGTTCAAATAGGGACCCCACATACACTAAAGTCCGGTGATCTAATTAGGTGCAAGTTCAAATAGGGACCCCACCTACACTAAAGTCAGGTGATCTAATTAGGTGCAAGTACAAATAGGGACCCCACCTACTCTAAAGTCCGGTGATCTAATAAGGTGCAAGTACAAATAGGGGCCCCACCTACACTTAAGTCCGGTGATCTAATTAGGTGCAAGTACAAATAGAGACCCCACCTACACTAAAGTCCGGTGATTAAATTAGGTGCAAGTAAAAATAGGGACCCTACCTACACTTAAGTCCGTTGATCTAGTTAGGTGCAAGTACAAATAGGGACCCCACCAACACTAAAGTCCGGTGATCTAATTAGGTGCAAGTAAAAATAGGGACCCCACCTACACTTAAGTCCGTTGATCTAGTTAGGTACAAGTACAAATAGGGACCCCACCTACACTAAAGTCAGATTATCTAATTAGGTGCAAGTACAAATAGGGACCCCACCTACACTAAAGTCTGGTGATCTAATTAGGTGCAAGTACAAATAGGAACCCCACCTACACTAAAGTACGTTGATCTAATTAGGTGCAAGGTCAAATAAGGACCCCACCTACACTAAAGTCCGGTGATCTAATTAGGTGAAAGTTCAAATAGGGACCCCACCTACACTAAAGTCCGGTGATCTAATTAGGTGCAAGTTCAAATAGGGGCCCCACCTACACTTAAGTCTGGTGAACTAATTAGGTGCAAGTACAAATAGGGACCCCACCTACACTAAAGTCCGGTGATCTAATTAGGTGCAAGTACAAATAGGGACCCCTCCTACACTAAAGTCAGGTGATCTAATAAGGTGCAAGTACAAATAGGGGCCCCACCTACACTTAAGTCTGGTGAACTAATTAGGTGCAAGTACAAATAGGGACCCCACCTACACTAAAGTCCGGTGATCTAATTAGGTGCAAGTACAAATAGGGACCCCTCCTACACTAAAGTCAGGTGATCTAATTAAGTGCAAGTTCAAATAGGGACCCCACCTACTCTAAAGTCCGGTGATCTAATAAGGTGCAAGTACAAATAGGGGCCCCACCTACACTTAAGTCTGGTGAACTAATTAGGTGCAAGTACAAATAGGGACACCACCTTCACTTAAGTCCGGTGATCTAATTAGGTGCAAGTACAAATAGGGACCCCACCTACACTAAAGTCCGGTGATCTAATTAGGTGCAAGTACAAATAGAGACCCCACCTACACTAAAGTCCGGTGATCTAATAAGGTGCAAGTACAAATAGGGGCCCCACCTACACTTAAGTCTGGTGAACTAATTAGGTGCAAGTACAAATAGGGACACCACCTACACTAAAGTCCGGTGATCTAATAAGGTGCAAGTACAAATAGGGACCCCACCTACACTAAAGTCCGGTGATCTAATTAGGTGCAAGTACAAATAGGGACCCCTCCTACACTAAAGTCAGGTGATCTAATTAGGTGCAAGTACAAATAGGGGCCCCTCCTACACTAAAGTCAGGTAATCTAATTAGGTACAAGGTCAATTAGGTACCCCCACCTACACTAAAGTCAGGTAATCTAATTAGGTGCAAGTACAAATAGGGACCCCACCTACACTAAAGTCCGTTGATCTAATAAGGTGCAAGTACAAATACGGACCCCACCTACACTAAAGTCCGGTGATCTAATTAGGTGCAAGTACAAATAGGGGCCCGCACCTACACTAAAGTCCGGTGATCTAATTAGGTGCAAGTACAAATAGGTACCCTACCTACACTAAAGTCCGGTGATCTAATTAGGTGCAAGTTCAAATAGGGACCCCACCTACACTAAAGTCCGGTGATCAAATTAGGCGCAAGTTCAAATAGGGGCCCCACCTACTCTAAAGTCCGGTGATCTAATTAGGTGCAAGTACAAATAGGGGCCCCACCTACACTTAAGTCCGGTGATCTAATTAGGTGCAAGTACAAATAGGGACCCCACCTACACTAAAGTCCGGTGATCTAATCAGGTGCAAGTTCAAATAGGGACCCCACCTACACTTAAGTCTGCTGAACTAATTAGGTGCAAGTACAAATAGGGACCCCTCCTACACTAAAGTCAGGTGATCTAATTAGGTGCAAGTACAAATAGGGACCCCTCCTACACTAAAGTCAAGTGATCTAATTAGGTGCAAGTACAAATAGGGACCCCTCCTACACTAAAGTCAGGTGATCTTATTAGGTGCAAGTACAAATAGGGGCCCCTCCTACACTAAAGTCAGGTAATCTAATTAGGTACAAGGTCAAATAGGTACCCCCACCTACACTAAAGTCAGGTAATCTAATTAGGTGCAAGTACAAATAGGGATCCCACCTACACTAGGGATCCCACCTACACTAAAGTCCGTTGATCTAATAAGGTGCTAGCACAAATAGGGACCCCACCTACACTTAAGTCCGTTGATCTAATTAGGAGCAAGTACAAATAGGAACCCCACCTACACTAAAGTCCGTTGATCTTATAAGGTGCAAGTTAAAATAGGGACCCCACCTACACTAAAGTCCGTTGATCTAATTAGGAGCAAGTTCAAATAGGAACCCCACCTACACTAAAGTCCGTTGATCTAATTAGGTGCAAGGTCAAATAGGGACCCCACCTACACTTAAGTCAGGTGATCTAATAAGGTGAAAGTTCAAATAGGGACCCCACCTACACTAAAGTCCGGTGATCTAATTAGATGCAAGTTCAAATAGGGACCCCACCTACACTAAAGTCTGGTGAACTAATTAGGTGCAAGTACAAATAGGGACCCCTCCTACACTAAAGTCCGGTGATCTAATTAGGTGCAAGTACAAATAGGGACCCCTTCTACACTAAAGTCAGGTGATCTAATTAGGTGCAAGTTCAAATAGGGACCCCACCTACACTAAAGTCAGGTGATCTAATTAGGTGCAAGTACAAATAGGTACCCCTCCTACACTAAAGTCAGGTAATCTAATTAGGTACAAGGTCAAATAGGTACCCCCACCTACACTAAAGTCAGGTAATCTAATTAGGTGCAAGTACAAATAGGGACCTCACCTACACTAAAGTCCCTTGATCCAATAAGGTGCAAGTACAAATAGGGACCCCACCTATACTACAGTCCGTTGATCTAATAAGGTGCAAGTACAAATAGGGACCCCACCTACACTAAAGTCCGTTGATCTAATCAGGTGCAAGTTCAAATAGGGACCCCACCTTCACTAAAGTCAGGTAATCTTATAAGGTGCAAGCACAAATAGGGGCCCCACCTGCACTAAAGTCCGTTGATCTAATAAGGTGCAAGTACAAATAGGGACCCCACCTACAATCAAGTCTGTTGATCTAATTAGGTGCAAGTACAAATAGGGACCCCACCTACACTAAAGTCCGGTGATCTAATTAGGTGCAAGTACAAATAGGGACCCATCCTACACTAAAGTCCGTTGATCTAATTAGGTGCAAGTACAAATAGGAACACCACCTACACTAAAGTCTGTTGATTTAATTAGGTGCAAGTAAAAATAGGAACCCACCACCTACACTAAAGTCAGGTGATCTGATAATGTGCAAGTTCAAATATGGACCCCACCTACACTAAAGTCTGGTGAACTAATTAGGTGCAAGTAAAAATAGGGACCCCTTCTACACTAAAGTCAGGTGATCTAATTAGGTGCAAGTACAAATAGGGGCCCGCACCTACACTAAAGTCCGTTGATCTAATTAGGTGCAAGTTCAAATAGGGACCCCACCTACACTAAAGTCCGTTGATCTAATAAGGTGCAAGAACAAATAGGGACCCCACCTACACTAAAGTCCGGTGATCTAATAAGGTGCAAGTTCAAATAGGGACACCACCTACACTTAAGTCCGTTGATCTAATAAGGTGCAAGTTCAAATAGGGACACCACCTACACTAAAGACTGTTGATCTAATAAGGTGCAAGTTCAAATAGGGACACCACCTACACTAAAGACCGTTGATCTAATAAGGTGCAAGTTCAAATAGGGACCCCACCTACACTTAAGTCAGGTAATCTTATAAGGTGCAAGTTCAAATAGGGGCCCCACCTACACTAAAGTCCGGTGATCTAATAAGGTGCAAGTACAAATAGGGACCCCACCTACATTAAAGTCCGGTGATCTAATTAGGTACATGATCAAATAGGTACCCCCACCTACACTAAAATCAGGTGAACAATTAGGTACAAGGTCAAATAGGGACCCCACTACACTAAAGTCCGGTGATCTAATTAGGTAAATGGTCAAATAGGTACCCCCACCTACACTAAAATCAGGTGATCAAATAGGTACAAGGTCAAATAGGTACCCCCACCTACACTAAAATCAGGTGATCAATTAGGTACAAGGTCAAATAGGTACCCCCACCTACACTAAAATCAGGTGATCAATTAGGTACATGGTCAAATAGGTACCCCCACCTACACTAAAATCAGGTGATCAATTAGGTACAAGGTCAAATAGGTACCCCCACCTACACTAAAATCAGGTGATCAATTAGGTACATGGTCAAATAGGTACCCCCACCTACACTAAAATCAGGTGATCAATTAGGTACAAGGTCAAATAGGTACCCCCACCTACACTAAAGTCAGGTGATCTAATTAGGTAAATGGTCAAATAGGTACATCCACCTACACTAAAGTCAGGTGATCTAATTAGGTACATGGTCAAATAGGCACCCCCACCTACACTAAAGTCAGGTGATCTAATTAGGTACAAGGTCAAATAGGTACCCCCACCTACACTAAAGTCAGGTGATCTAATTAGGTACAAGGTCAAATAGGTACCCCTACCTACACTAAAGTCAGGTGATCAAATTAGGTACATGGTCAAATAGGTACCCCCACCTACAATAAAGTCAGGTGATTTAATTAGGTGCACGGTCAAATAGGGACCTCACCTATTCTAAATCCCGGTGATCTAATTAGGTGCAAGCTCAAATAGGTACACCCGATTACACTAAAGTCAGGTGATCTAATTAGGTGCACGGTCAAAAAGGGGCCCACCTACACTAGAGTCCGGTAGTCTAATTAGGTGCAGTTGTCAAATTAGGACCACCACAGACACTAAAGTCCATTGATCTAATTAGGTGCATGGTCAAATAGGGACCCTACAAATACTAAGCCCAGGAATCAATTAGATGCAATGTTAAATAGGGACCCCACCTACACTAAAGTCCTGTGATCTAATTAGATGCAAGGTCAAATAGGGGCCCCCACCTACACTTTAGTCAGGTGATCTAATTAGGTACATGGTCAAATAGGGACCCCACCTACACTAAAGTCCAGTGATCTAATTAAGTGCAAGGTCAAATAGGGACTTCACCTACACTAAAGTCTGGTGATCTTATTAGGTGCAAGGTCAAATAGGGACCCCACCAATACTAAAGTCCAGTAATCAATTTAGATGCAATGTCAAATAGGGACCCCACCTACACTAAAGTCCGGTGATCTAATTAGATGCAAGGTCAAATAGGGCCCCTCCTACACTTAAGTCTGGTGATCTAATCAGGTACAGGTCAAATAGGGACCACCCCTACACTAAAGTCCGGTGATCTAATTAAGTGCAAGGTCAAATAGGGACCTCACCTACACTAAAGTCTGGTGATCTTATTAAGAGCAGGGTCAAATAGGGACCCCACCAACACCAAAGTCTGGTGATCTAATTAGGTGCAAGGTAAAATAAGGGCCCCCACCTACACTAAAATCGGGTGATCTAATTTGGTTCAAGGTCAAATAGGCACCCCCCACAAAAACTTTAGTCCGGTGATCCTATTAGGTGCAAGGTCAAATATGGCCCCCACCAACACAAAGGTCCGGTAATCTGATTAGACATAAGGTCAAATAGGGACCCCCCCATAATAATACACTAACTTCCAGTGTTCTTATTAGGTGCAATGTAAAATAGGGACCCCACCTACACTAAAGTCCAGGATTCTTATCAGGTGCCCCACCTACACTAAAGTCCGGTGATGTAATTAGATGCAAGGTCAAATAGGGGCCCCACCTACACTAAAGTCTGGTGATCTAATTAAGTGCATGGTCAAATAGGGACCCGACCTACACTAAAGTCCGATGATCTAATTAGGTACAAGGTTAAAAAGGGGCCCCAAAGAACACTATAGTCCGGTTATCTAATTAGGTGCAATGTCAAATACAGACACCAACCTACACTTTGGTGCAATGGCATTTAGGGGTTTTCACCTTTACTTAACTCCGGTAATCTAATTAGGTGCAAGGCCATATAGGGGTTCCCACCAACACTAAAGTCCGGAAATCTGTTAAGGTGCAAGGCCATATAGGGGTTCCCTCCAACACTAAAGTCTGGTGATCTAATTAGGTGCAAGGTCAAATAGGGGCCCCACCTACACTAAAGTCCGGTGATCTAATTAGGTAAAAGGTCAAAAAGGGTCCACATCTACAGTAAAGTCCGGTGATCTTATTATGTGCAAGGTCAAATAGTGCCCCACCTACAGAAAGTCAGGTGATCTAATTAAGTGCAAGGTCAAATAGGGACGCCCACTTACATTAAAGTCTGTTGATCTAATTAAGTGCAAGGTCAAATAGGGACGCCCACTTACATTAAAGTCTGCTGATCTAATTAAGTGCAAGGTCAAATAGGGACACCCACTTACATTAAAGTCTGTTGATCTAATTAAGTCCAAGGTCAAATAGGGACGCCCACTTACATTAAAGTCTGTTGATCTAATTAAGTCCAAGGTCAAATAGAGACACCCACTTACATTAAAGTCTGTTGATCTAATTAAGTGCAAGGTCAAATATGGACGCCCACTTACATTAAAGTCTGTTGATCTAATTGCAAGGTCAAATAAGGACCCTCATCTGCACAAAAGTCCGTAAATCTTATTAGGTGCAAGGTCAAATAGGGACCCCTACCTACACTAAAGTCTGGTGATCTAATTAGGTGGATCAAATAGGGACCCCACCTACACTAAAGTATGTTGATCTAATTAAGTGGAAGGTCAAATAGGGCCCCGACCTACACTAAAGTCTGTTGAACTAATTAAGTGGAAGGTCAAATAGGGCCCCGACCTACACTAAAGTCTGTTGAACTAACTAAGTGGAAGGTCAAATAGGGACCCCACCTTCACTTAAGTATATTGATCTAATTAAGTGGAAGGTCAAATAGGGCCCCGACCTACACTAAAGTCTGTTGAACTTATTAAGTGGAAGGTCAAATAGGGACCCCACCTTCACTTAAGTATATTGATCTAATTAAGTGGAAGGTCAAATAGGGCCCCGACCTACACTAAAGTCTGTTAAACTTATTAAGTGGAAGGTCAAATAGGGACCCCACCCTCACTAAAGTCCGGTGGTTTAATTAAGTACACGGTAAAATAAAGACCCCACCTACACTAAAGTCCGGTGATCTGATAAAGTGGAAGGTCAAGAAGGGACCCCCCTCGCCTACAGTAAAGTCCGTTGATATAATTAAGTGCAAGGTTGAATAGGGGCCCCCACCTACACTTAAGTCTAGTGATCTGATTAGGTGCAAGGTCAAACCATACTATTCCAAATTGTGTTCAATAAACTCATACCTGAACCGCATAAAAGGTATTCCACACGATATAATTCGCAGACAAATATCTTTGCAGGAGTTTATCGAATCTGATACAAAAAAGTACACGTGCAATCATACCTTCAATCAGTTGATTCTCAGGTCGGTATACTAGTTTCCTTATGTCCTCTAGGATATAAGTTCATACCCGTTGAAGCACTTTTTCGCTTTTTTGAGCTTAGGGTATGCTAGTTCAATTGTGTCCCCTAACATGATAAGTCATACTCGGGTGTGCACATGCGCAGAAGTTGGCAGTCAAGTTCAAAAGTCGTCTGCGAGGTTTCACCGTACATAATATTTTTTATTTTTTTTTCTTCTCAATATATTCATACCTGAACTACACAAAAAATAGTGCACACGTTATAATTCAAAAGTGCCCTTCCATCAAGTTGATATGTATTTCTACACGCGTCAACAAATTTGATACAAAAAGTAATCTTTTACTCATACCATTTCTCGTTCCTGTTCTGTGGCGTGTTGTGCCTTACATTGGTATGCTAGTTCAGCTGTGTTCCCTATCATGTAAAGTCATACCTCTTTAATCTGTTCCACAGAATGTGGTGCCCTAATTCGGTATGCTAGTTCAGTTGTGTTCTCTATCATGTAAAGTCATACCTGTTTAATCTGTTCCACGGAATGTGGTGCTATGTGCCGGTATTCTAGTTCAGTTGTATCATCTATCATGTAACGTCATACCTGTTTAATCTGTTCCACGGCATGTCGTACCTAGGGTCGGTATGCTAGTTCAATTGTGGCCTCTATCATGGAAAGCCATACCTGTTTAATCTGTTTCGCGGCTTGTTGTGCCTTTGGCCAGTATGCTAGTTCAATTTTGCCATCTCTCTTGTAAAGTCATACCTGTATAATCTGTTTAGTCCGCTAAAATGTAAATTTGTACCTTCTTAAGCTGTTCCGCAGCGTGTAGAGCCTCAGGTCGGTTTGCTAGTTCAGTCTTATCCTCCAGCAGGGTGCGTAGCTTGACCAGAAAGTCCCCTAGTTCTTTTTTCTTGACCCTCTGGTCATGGGAATGGCGTATGCGTCGACCAATGTCCCGAACCTTAAATGTAATGTTTGAAATAAGTATTGTCTAACATAGCTTGTAGTTGTGGTGAAGATGGCACAAATTGAAATGCATACTATCATGCAATATGTAGTAACTATATATTCACTTTAAGACTTCTTGGTTGTTTGGATTAGAGTAAAGAATGTACAAAATAATCAGAGCAACTTCAAGTGAATACTGAAACATTCTACACCAGTGCTCCAGCTAGCCCGTTTTTCAATGGCGCAGCGCCCGTGCCCCTTTTCTTACCGCCCTGCCCCCTTTTTGAGTAGTGCCCTTTTCACAAATGCTCTATTAGCACCAATTATCCCGTTTGTGCCCTTTTTACTATTGAAATCATTATAAAAGATCGGCAGCCCTTAATCCGCTGTCATAATTGAGACAAATTACGTAATACTTATGATAATAGTGTTCCCGCTAGGTGTCACCATGCCCCCATTGACTGCTTAAAAAATGCCGTACTGCCCTTTCATATTCCCATGTGCCTTGTCCAAGTCATATGACAGCTAATTGTGTATTTGTGTAGTGAGCAGACGACCTGTGTATTCATAATCGGTCATCTTCTAATCCAATAATTAAGAAGAGACAAATAGGGAAACATCGGCAGGAGGCGGAGCTATTGAATGTCAGCCAATCAGAATATACATTGAGAATTCGTTCATTTAATGATGAAAGTTCGTAAATGCGATACAAAATGCGAAGGGATGGTGAAAAATGTTGTCAAGCACAATTAAATCTATTAAAATAATTGTTAATTGTATTGTACTGCCGAAAATCGTCATTTAAACATTGTTGATTTGAAGCAGACGGTCACTGCCGATTTGTAAACATAACAAAGGTGGCGCTAACACAATCAAATACTTCACTATTTCAGTAAATGTTTTTTAAAGTTTATTTGTAAAATATTCTTGATGAAAATTTCATTGTAACCCACAAATATATGCTGATGCTTTATGTTTACCTATCGTGGTTACGATCATGTCAAAATTCGCCGAAACCGCCATTTTGTCAGAACGAATTTCGGAGTTATTTTATCAATGGTCTATATTTTATAAGTGATTTTTAAAGAAAGGGCAGTGATTTTAATTGTCATTATATTCTAAAACATTAGCATATTAAACGTTATTTTACCAAAGACAATTAAAAACAGCCAGGCTGAATGTAACATTCGTACCCAATCCCGATCGTACCAAACTAAGATTCGTCACCTACATATCTGTTTTTTGTGTATTTATTTATTTGATTGCTTCAAATGTTTAACTGTCTTTGATTTTTGGAGAAATATGTGACATTGCACTAAAGGAGACTCCAGACAAGTACAATCATACTACCACAGACAAAAAGACAAATTCTAATTTTGATATTCAAACACACCCTTCCAAATTTGGAGAAAAAAACAAACTTTTTTTGTTCAAGTCTGGAAATCATGGAAAATGATTTAAATTGAGTATGAAAACAAATCAAATTCTAGGTGGAGACCCCCCCCCCCCAAAAAAAAAAAACAACAACAACAAACAAACAACCTTGTGACAGGGGTGGACCCCTCCCACAACCACCCCCAATCGCCCCTACACGACTCATGTAGTTTGCCCTTTTCAAAACTCCACCCTGCCCTTTTCAAATCCTGGCTGGAGCACTGTACACTTATTATGAACATTCTTAAAAGCTGAATTCTCACAGATTGACTGTTTAGGCCACGTTTTCATGTTTTGTCTGGGAATTAGCCAATGTTTGCGTTAATGTCTGGAAACCAGTGATATAAGACTGCTGACAAATGATCTGATCTGGGGGTTTTTCATATTATTTTGTTCGAAAATTGATGTTTAATGGCTAAAAATGTTAGTAACGCTTTTAGAAACAAGAGGCCCAAAAGGGCCCATGCTCTACTGGCATGGCTTTTGTGATCATATCAATCTACAGCATGTATGTATGGGTAAAAGGCAACAGACATATAGTTTATGTTTTGTGTTTGGGTTACCTGAAAACGTAGCACGTTCAACATCTGAGCCCAGAAAGTATTGTAAGCAGATTAGTTGCATGAACTATTTTAACAGTGCTCCAGCCAGGATTTGAAAAGGGCAGGGTGCTAGGTTAAAAAGGTCACTTTCAATGAGCCTTGATCGGGCACTTGCAAGGGCCAATGTTGAATTCTTATTGTGTATTTGTTGTAATTACTTTCAATCCTAATAGTTAGTTATGAATACCTTAGCTGTTTTCTTTAATTTAGTGTCAAAACTATTTATATTTATTATTTTCATACTTATTTCTGAAAATTGACTCTGTCAAACAAAAGGGCACAGCAGGGTGTAGTAAAGGGCAGCAGGGTGCTGGAAAAGGGCAGCTGGGTGCCCCACCCTGCTATTTAGGCCTAGCTGGAGCACTGTTTTAATATGTGCCAAGTAAAAGTCATCTGACAAAAAAAAAATGCTTTAAAAACTGTACTTACAGTAAAAATTTCTGTAGTTTTAAAAGTTAAACAAGATCTGTCACAGTATGTGACGAATGCCCCCGAATGTGACATTGACCTACGAACAAGGTCAGTACATGAAAAGTTGATCTTGCCTTTACGTGTCAAATATATATGGCAAGTTATTTTAAATTGCCTCTGAACATAAAAAAAATACCACCCATACTTGACAACCTACACTGTTATGTCCTTATATTCAGAATTCCCTTGTGAATAAACACTTAGTGTATCTTTCACCTTAGAGGTAGGAACACGGGTCTTGCACATGACACGTCGTCTTCGTATGTGGAACACATGTAGCAAGTTATTTTAAAATCTGTCCATACTAGAGAAAGTTACAGCCCGGACACGACAACCTATACCCTAGATGTCCTTGTATGCAGCACTCCATTGTGAATAAACACTAAGTGTGACCTTGACCTTTGAGGTAGGGACACGGGTCTTGCACGTGACACGTCGTCTTGGTATGTGGAATACATGTGGCAAGTTATTTTAAAATCTGTCCATACAAGGGAAAGTTACAGCCCGGACACGACAACTTATACTCTATGTCCTTATATATATGCAGCACTCCATTGTGAATAAACACTATGTGTGACCTTGACCTTTGAGGCAGGGACACGGGTCTTGCAGACGACACGTCGTCTTGGTATGTGGAACACATGTGGCAAGTAATTTTAAAATCTGTCCATACAAGAGAAAGTTACAGCCCGGACACGACAACCTATACTCTATGTCCTTATATGCAGCACTCCATTGTGAATAAACACCAAGTGTGACCTTGACTTTTAAAGTAGGGACACGGGTCTTGCACGCGACACGTCGTCTTGGTATGTGGAACACATGTGGCAAGTTATTTTAAAATCTGCCCATACAAGGGAAAGTTACAGCCCGGACATGACAACTTATACTCTATGTCCTTATATGCAGCACTCCATTGTAAATAAACACTACGTGTGACCTTGACCTTTGAGGTAGGGACACGGGTCTTGCACATGACACGTCGTCTTCGTATGTGGAACACATGTAGCAAGTTATTTTAAAATCTGTCCATACTAGAGAAAGTTACAGCCCGGACACGACAACCTATACCCTATGTCCTTGTATGCAGCACTCCATTGTGAATAAACACTAAGTGTGACCTTGACCTTTGAGGTAGGGACACGGGTCTTGCACGTGACACGTCGTCTTGGTATGTGGAATACATGTGGCAAGTTATTTTAAAATCTGTCCATACAAGGGAAAGTTACAGCCCGGACACGACAACCTATACTCTATGTCCTTATATATATGCAGCACTCCATTGTGAATAAACACTATGTGTGACCTTGACCTTTGAGGCAGGGACACGGGTCTTGCACACGACACGTCGTCTTGGTATGTGGAACACATGTGGCAAGTAATTTTAAAATCTGTCCATACAAGAGAAAGTTACAGCCTGGACACGACAACCTATACTCTATGTCCTTATATGCAGCACTCCATTGTGAATAAACACCAAGTGTGACCTTGACTTTTAAAGTAGGGACACGGGTCTTGCAGACGACACGTCGTCTTGGTATGTGGAACACATGTGGCAAGTTATTTTAAAATCTGCCCATACAAGGGAAAGTTACAGCCCGGACATGACAACCTATACTCTATGTCCTTATATGCAGCACTCCATTGTAAATAAACACTAAGTGTGACCTTGACCTTTGAGGTAGGGACACGGTTCTTGCACGTGACACGTCGTCTTCGTATGTGGAACACATGTGGCAAGTTATTTTAAAATCTGTCCATACAAGAGAAAGTTACAGCCCGGACACGACAACCTATACTCTATGTCCTTATATGCAGCACTCCATTGTGAATAAACACTATGTGTGACCTTGACCTTTGAGGTAGGGACACGGGTTTTGCACGCGACACGTCGTCTTGGTATGTGGAACACATTTGGCAAGTTATTTTAAAATCTGTCCATACAAGGGAAAGTTACAGCCCGGACACGCCAACCTATACTCTATGTCCTTATATGCAGCACTCCATTGTGAATAAACACTAAGTGTGACCTTGACCTTTGAGGTAGGGACACGGGTCTTGCACGCGACACGTCGTCTTGGTATGTGGAACACATGTGGCAAGTTATTTTAAAATCTGTCCATACAAGGGAAAGTTACAGCCCGGACACGACAACCTATACTCTTATGTCCTTATATGCATGTGGCAAGTTATTTTAAAATCTGTCCATACAAGAGAAAGTTACAGCCCGGACACGACAACCTATACTCTATGTCCTTATATGCAGCACTCCATTGTGAATAAACACCAAGTGTGACCTTGACCTTTGAGGTAGGGACACGAGTCTTGCACGCCACACGTCGTCTTGGTATGTGGAACACATGTGGCAAGTTATTTTAAAATCTGTCCATACAAGGGAAAGTTACAGAGCCGGTCGGACGGACGGACTGTGCGATTTTAATATGCCCACATTCGGGGGCATAAAAAAGTTGGTCAAAAGGTCAAAGTCAAGGGCAGCCTAGGAAAACATTGATCAATTTGAACAAACATTCACAATCAATTGTGCTGAGATGGATGCACGAACACACAAAAAGATTTTCAAACCTTTCCAGATTTATGTTTACCAAACCTGTGAACCCTGGGTGTGGCCAGTAATGACACCAGGTGCATCACTTAAACATTCACAACCAATTTTGTTAAGATGAATGCGCAAACTACAGAACTTAAAGCTAAAAAATGGCCTTTGGGCTTTCAACAATAACAAGGCAGAGTAATTCACAAAATCAACTGCAGAAGCAAAAAGCAAATTGTCTCTCAAAATCCTAGACTTGCAAATTGTCTCCCTTAACTCTAGACTTAAATTTACATGTACATGTAAACTTGGCTAAAAATAGAATTCGCTCATGCAGACCTGGCTAAAAATAGAAAGCATTTCTTGAAACCTTTCATGGCCCATAATCTAGGCATTTATGGGCGGATCTGGCTGGTTTTCGAAAGGAACCGAGCTCTAATGGATATCTAGATACTGTACAAGTTTCATCGAGATACAATCAAAACTGAAGACTGTATCGTGTTCACAACCAATTGTTTACAGACGCACGAACGCACGACCGCACGGATGCACATACTACGTACACATTACCATCGCATAAGCTCTTCTGGCCTTTGGCCAGTAGAGCTAAAAACGAGTTTTTTTTGCTGTTTTTTAGTGAATTATCTTATATGACCGAACTAAATGTAGTGATGCCCAAATAAGCTGATTCTGGGACAAAAATAAATAAATAAAAGTCAAAACTGTCAATCTGTGAGAGTGCAGCTTTAAAAAGTCATCGAAATCGCATAATATGATTATAGTATGATTCATATGTTTACCTCTGTTAACAAATTTGGCTGTGTTGCAACGATAAACGACAGCTTGTTCTGGAAATCCTCGCAATTCATCATGACGCTGATCACGCCGTTGAAGTCACTGTCTTTGATGGAGGACACGGTTTTGTAGCCATCAGGAGGAAGGAAACACTTGGCTATCTCCCAGGGAATGGTGCTCCATTTGTCTGCGTTCGTGTTCTTCCAGGATGGTCCCGAAAACCTGTGATGTTGAACTATTTCATCACGGACGCCTTCACAAATCCCATTTGGACAAGGAACATACTGTTTTGAAGGGCCGTTATGAAATTTGCAGTTTTTTTTACTTGTGCATATCTTAGGAGTGGAGCACTTCAACACGTTCTCGGTGAAACATTGTACACATGTTGCCCCGCCTGGAAGACCCTTGGATGTTCTAACGTTGTTATAGATGTCCTGGTGAACGCATGTCAGCACCTCCTCCACAAAAATTTGTAAACCCTCCTTGGTGATGTTGAGGGCGAGGGCGGCCTTGATCCAGTTTTGGACCTCCTCTTCCCTCAACGAATCCCGATAAGAGGCCATTGTTTTGCCATTAGACTGTATTCAATAACTGGTAAAAGAAACAAGTCACTGAGTATAACTTACATTATAAAAGTCCCCTTCAGATTCTTATACAATTTACTAGCATAAATTAGAGCTGCACTCTAACAAATTTACTGTTTTGGCAACTTATTTATTTTCTTGGAATGAGCGAATTTTTGCGTAAATATCCACAAACTAGTGATATAAGACTGCTGACAAAAGATCAGATCGCAGATGTTCATATTTCCGACAAAAATTGATGTTTTATGGCTAAAGAGTTACTAACGGTTTAAGAAAAACACATTTTTTTTAACTAAACTATGAAAATCTGCGATCTGATTTTTGTAAGCAGTCGTATATCACTAGTTTCCATTCATTTTGATATAAATTGGGACGTTCCAAGACAATTTTTTTTTTTTAAGTTGTCAAAACGTTCAATCTGTGAGAGTGCATCTTTAAGAAAATGTTGAAATAGCCACCACATTTTTCACGACATTTTTGCTGTTATTATAGGACCCTTATAAATTGTAGTAAATTGATTCTTTATGTTGGCATGGCAACCAATAAAATAAAATGATGTGCATGATATTCGGACGGACATCCCCTATGGTGGAATCTGTAGGGGGTTAAAATTATTACATATTATACAGCATAAAATTATTTAAGTAATAACCATTGTAATGGTTCACGGTTATTTTTTTTTACCAAAATAAATAATTTAATGCGATGCAGTCGCATAACTCTTTATTTTGGTAAATACATACTGACATAACCCTTAAAGCTGCACTCTCACAGATTTACCAATTTTACAACATTTTCTTTTGTCTTGGAAACAGCATTTTTTGCAAACCAATGACATAAGATTGCTGACAAAAAATCGGATCGTAGATTTTTATATTTCCGCTCGAACACCAATGTTTTATGGTTAAAACCGTTACTTATGGTTTAAGAAAAATGCATAAAAAAATCATTTTTTTTAACTTAAATATAAAAATCTATGATCCAATTTTTTGTCAGCAGTCTTATATAACTGTTTTTTATGCATTTTCGCAAATATTGGCTTATTCAAAGACAACGAATAAAAAAGTTGACAAAACGTTCAATCTGTGAGAGTGCAGCTTTAAATCAGCTTAGTATTTGACATAATATTTTGTCTACTGGTTCAGCCCCTATAACAGCTGACTGCTAATTTACTTAAGTGGATGTACTGCAGATTTTAAAAATACTGTCATCCCATTGGGCAAAAATATAATTTTGACCTCTAATCGCAGGTTCGATTAGTATATACAAATTTATTTTAGCTCGATTGTGACGAAAGTTAAGCTTATAGAATCACTGCCGGGTCCGTTTCCTGGGCAGAAACCAGTACTGTGTCCATTCTGAGAGGCCATGAGAAAGTACTCCTGGTGGGGATTGAACCCCTTGGGTGAGAGGCAGGCATCTTAACCACTAGACCACTCTCACCCTGATGGGGATCAAACCCAAAACCTCTTGGATGAGAGGCGGACACCTATACCACTAGACAACTCTCACCCCTATCGTGATAAATCCAATCTATGGAACCCATAGCATCATCACTCAGGTGAACGAGAATGATTAAATTGATGCTGATCCGTGGTCTAGTGGTACCGCACTTGACTATCAATCTATGGGTAGGAGGTTCGACTCCCATGCAGGCCTACAGCCTATAATATATACATGTAGTAGTATCAGCAGATAAGGTAAATGAAATTATAAAACTATGCTTCATTCACTTATTTTTCAGTATATGTGTAGATGCATTGTTATCTTATAATACAGTATTATTCATTATATTTATAGTTATCCTTCTTACCTGATTTATATGTTTGTTGTATAACATTTACGTAAAGTTTTATTCTATAAGACTGTATGTTTCTTTGTATATGTTCTGATTATCATGTGTCATGTGTCTTCATATCAGAGGAAAAAGAATCTCTCCTTACTTTTCTACATGACATGTTAGAATAATTAATGCGATTGTGTTAAAAATAAGGTACAGTACAGCCTTTTAGCTCACTGTTAATATCTAAATAATGCAGGGCTTTCTCTGGCCATTTTGGGAAAAAGACCCTGGACATTTTGGGAAATTTTGCGTCATGAAAATGCCGAAATTGGGAAATTGTACAGTTAAAAGAAAAAGCTGTGTAGTCTCCTGAGAATTAGGAAATGATTTAATATTAGTTTATTTTCCCTTTAAAGGACCCAAAATGGCTGAAATATCAATCCTTTGGTTGTAAATATCTATTGCAATAAATCATGACAGATAATATTTCATGCTGATCTCTGAATGTGATGAAAATCAATGATTTCCGAGATCTATATCAAAAAAACTTTACATGACATGACTTATTAGGAAGTTGCAAATGAACCAATACAGATAAAAAAGACTTTCTAAAAAATAAAAATTCTTTTATTGGTATTTTTTTCTGAAGATTGGAAAAAATACCTTACATTTTGCTTTGGGAATGGGTCTGATAGTCGGACCCTTGGGTACTATAGAAAAAGCCATGCAATCATACACCAAATTGATGATTATGTGTTACTATGATTCACAGCCTATATAAATAAGTATGCGCTTGGATACCAGGATGATTTTTCACAAAGCTTATGCACCAGTCAATTGTAACCACGCCCCCCCCCAGGTCCGGGGAATAGCGAGGACTTTGACTTTCGGTCCAGCCACCCCCGGTTAAATCCCCGCTCTGCGAGGACGAACAGATGGCAAATTCTCTGCCAAATGCCCCCGCACCCCAGGGACCCTAGTTAAGGCCCATTCCCCGCTATATTTAAAGCGAAGACAAAACCACCACATTCACCCGGCACTGCAGGGCCACCTGAAAGGTAAAAACACGGCCCATTTCCCCGGTATACCCCCGGACCTGGGGGGCCGTGGTTACAATTGACTGGTGCATTAATAATTAAAAGGCTGGTTTCTTACTATAAAAACAATAAAACATAAATTGAACCAAAATGCAATACTTTTGTCATAGAGAATGACAATGCATATATGTATAACTACATGTATGATAAACAAGTCTAATTTCATCTATTCATCATATTTGTGCAACAGTTATGGATGAATGAGTACAGTAGATGCGATATAATCAGAACGTATTTTGTTAATTCTAAGCCTTTTCCTCTTTAATTACTTATCTATTATTTTCCCCTCTCTAACCAGTATGTATATACATATGTAATTGTTTATTTGGAGGTCTTAATGGGATAATGACTTTCAAGGTTTGAGCAGTATACATACACGTAAAACGAAAGCAGTAAGAACATGAAAATATACGTGAAATGAAACATGATTTTCAAATATTAAACTCAATTAATATGGTTTTGCATTTCCTTAATGTCTCTGATTACACACATAATGTGATGCTGATCTGAAAAGTTGTTGAATTGTGTTAAAAAAAAATCAAAACTCACATTTACGGCCGCCATTAAAGCAAATACGTGACGAACATTTAACATAGCGCATGCGCGAAAACATTTGGGCGTCAACCGTAACAACTCGGCTTTCTCCGGCAAGGTTCAAGATAGTGGACCGGCAAGCTTCGGGATAGACCTCGTTAATTGTAGTAAGGATAAGTATTGTATTAAAATCAAAGCGCTTAAAGCGTTGAATGGCCGTCGGCCTGCAATGTTATGTGAGTATAGTCATGTAATTGTAAAAAAATAATTATTAAATTAAATTATAACATAAAAATCTAAAGATAGTATATAAGTAAGTATATGAGTAGCTCAACTTTAAGAGTTTTATGTTGATTCTCAATTAGATCATGTAGTATAAGTCACTTGAAATGTGGAATACGCCAAATAGTTACGTATAGGGTATGGAGTAATTCTAAATATCACATTAAACCTTATCTGGAGCTTTGGTTTTTATAAACAATGCACTGCCACGGATAAATCATTAATGAATTTTAGTAATATCTACACTTCAATTCAAACTTGACTAAGGCTTATTTAATTTACTTCCAGGGTATGCCAGCTTAACCAAATGCATCCCAAATAAATGCATTGAACATATTAATTAGGTTTATGTGTTAGGCCTACTTCTACAACGACAAATACCTCTGGATCGAATCACCCGAATATTATTTAATCCCTGTATGTTTGATGTACATGTATCTTAATAATGCCCTCAACCAATGCCACAAAATGAACAGAGTACTCATCTATATCAGTGGTTTTAAATATGCATATGCATTATGTTACATGCTCAAGACTTTGGTCTGAAATTACTGAGACAAAGTGAGAAATATTCACACACTTTCCGTTTCATTCGGCATTACATGACAATGACACAAATTGTAGTAGATCGATAGCTTTACGCGATTTGATTTGAATGGTAAAAGTGTATACTTATCTGCATTTAGTACTGGTTAAATGTTGTTAGTATGTACTTACCCAAGAGAATGGTCTTATGTCGACACACGTTTTACAAACACAAGGACAAACTAACAATTTCAATGAAAATAAAAAGTAAGAGCGATTTAAGCTATTAAAAACATAGGAAATATTCTTATGGATGAACTTCAATCACCAAAATAAATTGATTGTTGGATACAATAAAGCATTAAAATTTAATTTAAAACATTATGGTTTGATATCTTACGCATAATTAGCTTTTAATTGTATCATAATACGATCCATATATTCCCGAGTTCTCAGACTTTATTTCCGGGAACCTCTCTGAATGCGATGAACCAGATTCTATTCTTAACTACAAAGTACATGTAGATATTATTAGATATTATCGGTCCTCGGCCTTACATGTATTTATTTGATTCAGTACGCGTTCATTTTGAAACTGTTTGCAGATTCTGCTTTTTATATTGCGTTCTTTAACTCTCTGATATTGAAATAATTCCTTTCTGTACAATTTTAATCCATGCCAAGAAATCCTATCAAATTTTCGATTAAGAAGGAAACCCCTGTATGCCAGCATATACCTGGATTTTAGCAGCATATGCATTATGTTCCATTCAGTGGTTTTGTGCTAAGGGTTAAAGGGCTGACTTGGTTCTCCATGTAATTTTTATCAGTTATCTGCTGTAACAGCTAATTGATTTTATTTAATGGCCATTACGACCAGCATGAAATTCAGGAGTTTGGTCATTTTTCGGAAAAATCTTTCTATAGTGCATGTTTCTTAGGTTTAACGCTTCATCTCATTTTGTTTATTACGACACTTGTCAAAAATAAAACAAAAATTTCAAAAATAGTTTATTATTAAGTATTGACATGATTTTCTTAACTATAAAAAGTATAATTATTAATTAACTAAGCTAAGCATTACATCTTTGATATTGTTCATGAACAATCTCCTTAATAACAATATTTAACTATCTAAACCACACTCTTGAATTATGTTTAAAGATTGAAAACATCAAGTACAAATATACTAACTATATTTCTTAGTTCCCCAACAGCTAAATATTTTCCACACGCCAGCCAAATCCTAATAGCCCCTTATAGAACAATACCGTAATCAAGTCGTTTAATTTAATAACTTGATTAAGGGATTGTTCCATAAGAGGCTATTAGGATTTGGCCAGCGTGAGGATGTATTTTGACCCAAATAGAATCACGAACCCCAGTCAAACTTATCGATTACTGGCTCAAAATGTTATGACTCATGTATATTTAATAAAATGATACCGGGGAGTCGTTTATCTGTGGATGTCGAAAATCTGCTTAAACGGGCTCTACTCCGTATGATAAAATAGCGAAAAAAGAGAAAATTGTCGAAAACTGACATAAACTTGGCATCGATGTGTACTATGCATTGAAACTTACTAACTGAAGTACCACATAATTCACAATTTATTTAAGTTCAGCAGTTATTTCGTATTTTTCCATTAAAAAGATTACTGGGTATGTCTACCAGGTAGAATTCATTCCTTATGCGTGATTGGCTAGTCGGTGTTATTACGTGATATTACCGAGGTACATGTATAGCTTAATTATGAAATTAATAGAGGAAGCCATCGTAGCTCAGTGGATACGACGCTGGACTGCAATTTTGGCGACACAGGTTTGAACTCGGTCTCCGACACATTTTTTTTTTTTACATTTTGGTACTTTTTTACAATTATGATATCAAAGCGTAACACATTCCATTAGAAAATTGTCCTGAGATTCGTTACAGAAAAAAACATTTTTTGGTGCGAATCTGGTATACAGTCCCTTTAAGGGTTCATTGTACTTTGCGCTCATTATAAATAGATGAATGAAGGGTCTTCGCATTGATACAAAAAGCTTAGTTCCATCATTCACAGCAACATAGAGTTGATTAACGCGAGATAAGCAGCATCAGTAGAAGTTATATGATAGTTAGTAGAAGGGATATTATTAGCTGTTGTTATTGTAGAAGTGGCAACAACAACAACAACAATTCAGCAGGAGCGGCAGTAGTTTTAGGGGTATCATCATCATCATCATCATCATCATCATCATCATCGGTGGTGGTTGTGGTGGTGGTGGCGGTGGTGTTGACAGTGGCAATAGCAGAAGCAGTAGTGTTATTATCAACAGCAATAGCTGCAGCATTACCACCTGTATTACAAAGATTTAAGAGCACACGTATTAAATGACCAACGTAGTCGGTTTTGTTCGGTGGGGTTAAATACCTATTTACAGTAACGATCGTTGGGAGTCATGTTATTATTTGGGGTGTGTGTGTGGGGGGGGGGGGGGTCAATATTTTACAGAAAAGGAGTCACTCAAGGACAGCGACCATTGCCGTGATTTTATGGGGATCAAAATATGTTCTTTCACCGGTCACGGTATGAAGACAATGCCAGATGAACACAAAACTAAGCAATATTCTAGATTGAAACATTGCAAAAACAAATCGCAATCAGTTATACGTAAATGCATTTTAAACGCCTCAGAATGAGTTCATTATGATATGAACAAATTTGAAGTAAATTTAACATTCGGAGATTCAGTTGATGTATTTTTTCAAGTTTTGCATGGGGTATACGTATACTTACGAACACAATATTTTTTACTGTGAAAAAACAACAAAGCTTTAAAAATGAATAATAAGACTGTGTGTTTTGTTCAAATGCAAACCCAATAAATCTGACATTTTAAAATCAATATCCATACGCTTAGTAAAGCATATAATTCGACCTATGAGACGGCCAGATTCATATATAATGTAATATAGGTTACATTTTCATTCCAAACAGTTGGTTTTTCATTTACAATTTTCATTAACATCTGTCATATGTCTAAAAAAATAATGTTACTCATTAAAAACAACATGATTATTTTTGTTTAAGAAAAAGTAAATAATATGTTTTACTAAATTAAGTACTCTGTAATTACGTCTAACACTTGATATTTCTTCCCGTCTTTATGGGCAAAATTAAGTACATTCTTCCAAATCTTGACCCAAACTACAGCAACTCCCTAGATATGATAACATGATTAAACACATGGTCAGATTCTCGGTCAATTAGGGGTTAACGTGTAGCTGAAATTGACTCTCGTGTAGAAATGAAAAGTGGAAAAATTTGCTGGTATTTCTTGGCATGTTGTGCTCGAGTGATCTAAAAAAGTCAAATTACCCTTGTCATGCATACAGCCTTTTTAGCTCTCAGAGTCAGTGTTGTAATATCTAAATAATCATACATCAAATTGATGATTATATGTGTAACTATGATTCACAGCCTATAAATAGGTATACGCTGGGATACCAAGATGGTTTTTCACAAAGCTTAATAATAGAAAGGCTGGTTTCCTACTACATGACCTCTAAACGCCAGCTCCACCACTTTACGGTGATGCAAAGAAAAAGAGCTGTCGACACTTCCGTAGTGGAGCTGTGCCCTATATTTACATAAACAAACGTGAGTATGATTTATATTTCATTTGATAATTTCATTTAGCGGACATATTTCGAAAATCGGAGAATGTGGTACCGTGTAAGAACACTTCTACTGTAGGCTGATTACTATTTCGTTGCAATATTGTGCAAACTGTGGTGTCAGGAGCTTTTCTCCCGAATCGAACTGGTGCATATTTTGTGATCTGATTGCATAGCAAGTACATTTCGATGCTAACACACCCCGTAAGAACATTCTCACGCATGCAAACATAACTGTTATGTATAGTACTTATGCCGGAACACAACAAAACTGATAAGCACTTCTTAAAAAAGAAAAATGCACATATTTATAAAAGTGGTGGCGCTGTTGCCCTAGTGGTGGCGCTATCGAGTATGTTTTGCGCTTGAAGTAATATAAAATGTAAACGCTTTTGGAATGAATACAAAAGTTGCTATGTTTATTATTCATTGAACATCATGCTGGTTATTCATACTACTTGCGGAAACAAAACTCTACGCGAACTACCTTAACCTTCCTGAAAACTATTTCGAAAATAAATGGCTAGGTGCTGTTAATTTTACCATATAACTATAAGTATCTATCATGTGGGTCCGGTTATGAGAGAGGTATTCTTGCATACCGGACGTGTGTTCCCGGTCATTTGACCAGTGCTGGAAAAACGCATCTTACACCACCATGTAAGATGAGTTATGCGCCACAAAGCGCTATTTCTTATTTCTTTTATTGTATGGTTTATGAAAAGTACATTATTTCATTTCAATAAAGCGCAATCAATTATAAGTATGCAATCAATTTAAATAGATAATGAATAATCGTAATAACGCGATTTAAATAGTTACTATTTGACATCAATAGTGATTTAAAATTACTGCGCTTTATGACGTCAGTAAACAAAGTTTCACGCGCTTTTTGGTAAAATGTATAAAAGTGCGTTTTTTACCTCAATTCTTCCACAAGTTGATAACTTTAGATATGCAAGAAAAATTTCAATCATGTTTTTCCGGTACGGAAAGAAAAATCGGTCCTTCGGTCACGCTACGTGGCCGGTAACTCGGTAAACCTCTTTACCGGATTACGCGCGTGCACTCGGGTCGGATTTTCTATCCGTACCGGACACACATGATAGATACTTATATCTATATGGTAAAATTAACAGCACCTAGCCGTTTGTTTTCGAAATAGTTTTCAGTAAGGTTAAGGTAAGTTTACTTCCGTGTAATAGAAAAAAAAAACAAGTTATGCATGAAAAAAAGAAAGTAAGTAAATTATTATAAAACTTGGTGTAGATCGATATTACCACTACATGTAGCATCTTATAATTCAGTAACCATATTATTTCGTCGGCTATTTCAAGGTAAGAACACTGCTTAGGGGGTCGATTTTTTGTAACGAGCGCTACCAGTCACATTGATCATCAGAGTTACTTCCCCTGATAAATCGAGAAATTATTTTTTTCTGTATTTTCTTCCCTACTTTGCTTCTATAGAGGATTAAATTTGCGAGGTATGGCCACGAGTATCTTAAGAACATGTTTGAGTATTTTGATTACCAATGCACGTGTCCATAACTGTGATTTAAATGTAATCGTATTTCTAATTTGTTTCGGACACGGAGCAATTCGGATAACACTTGATGTTAAAATTGTTAAGTAAATATAAAAGACACTATTTGCTATTGGTGGACTGTAACAGGGAAAACCCACATAACAATTTGTCAGTAATACCTGTGACAACCAGACATCAGTCCAAATAATTGTATGTTGACTGCCTTTTTTTTACGATTTTTGATATGGCAAATCCTTCACATATTTGTTTTGTACCAAAAGCGGCTAGTTATTCCGATCAGGATTCCGGGACAAAGCATATTGCGTCTATAAAATATTATATAAACAAGAAAAATTACGAGATAATGTTATTTAACATTAGTTCCGTAAATAAAAAAAAATAATATTCAACAAATAATATTAATAATGAGTTTGATGGGTTTTCTTCATTTCATTCTGTCATAAATTATGAAATATACTTAAAAGGCACCTGCAAGGCTGCAGTTAACAGTTTTAAAACAATCGGAACAATTCGGCCATGGCTGAGTTGTAGTCCAAATAATTGTATGTTGACAATATTTTTTTACGATTTTTGATATGGCAAATCCTTCACATACAAATTGTTTTGTACCAAAAGTGGGTAGTAATTCCGATCGGGATTCCGGGTTAAAGCATATTGAGTCTATAAAATATCATAAAAACAAGAAATATTACAAGATAATGTTATTTTATATTAGTTCCGTACACCACAACATAAACATCCAATGAGTACTATGAGTTTGATGGGTTTTTCTTCGTTTCATTCTGTCAAAACATAATGATATATACATGCAAGGCTGCAGTTCACAATTTTACATCAATCGGAACACTTTGGCCATGGTGCATGTATTTACGTGGTCTATCTCGAAGCTTGTCACAGGTGGCCGAGTTATTATGATAGTGTCGATTTGTTCTGCTTGGCATAATTGTTGTCTGTGTCAGTCAAGATTTGTTTTATTGGAAAGCTTTGCACTTAATATAGATATAAACTTTTATTATCCAGTTCAAACATAAAATACTTCACTAAATACAATTTCAATATATTTTCAAACCCCCTGGATTTTGCACAAACCCGTTAAGACTTAAGGGATTGGAAGAATTCCGTATAACAAGTCTATTATTTTAGACTAAACCAGACCTCTGCTAAGAAAGCCTTTATCAGTTGAGCAAGCCTTGCATGAAATGTCAAAAAGTATCGGTATTGGTAGTAACAGGCATAGGCTAACTGGTTGAATGCCAGAATCTGAACATTTTTAAGACTATTGTCTTAAAGAGTTTTGTCAGGAAATTTCATCCAATTTTAATTGAGATATTGTGCAAACAAACAGATATACAGAAAAACAACCTCCGGAAGTGTCCGATATTGCTTACACAACCTGTTAATACTTGCCCCTCGAAATCACATGTATATGAAATCATGATTAATACCAATATAGTTTAAATTTAACAATTACCTATGGAGTTAAGAGTTTGTTTCTCAAAAGTTTAATGCTGTTTTTCAAACACAGAATTCACAAAAGAAGTGAAGTGAAGTGAGATTTCTTATTATAAAAATGTTGAATGTAGGTCAACATAACGTTGAAGCGTTATTCCTGTATGATTGACCATGTATAAGGTCATGATGACTCATCTTATCCAGTGCTCCAGCCAGGTTTTGAAAAGGGCAAGGTGATACATCAGAAAGGGCACTGAAAACAAAGTCCGGGTAGACATGGCTTGATGTGGGGATTCTACTAGAAGTCACTTGGTGAGAGGTCTGGGTTGTATTGTGGATGTTGTAAAACTTCAAGACTGTACTGCAGTCATCGGCATTAGTCTTTTTGGATGCATATAAGCCCGAATTCATATATATATATATATATATATATATATATATATATATATATATATATATGAATTGAATATATATATATATATAGTTTTGTATGACCGTGCATGTGGGTGGATCAATGGTAATTTAACCCACGTAACGGGCAGATGAATGGGAAGTGGGCAGATGGGAATCTGCCCATATATACGGTGGTCTAATTTGAATGCAAATGACTTGTTGCGTAAAATTTTGAGTAAAGCGGGTCTGCCCACTTTCACTCTGCTGGAGTTGTGGGATGAAAATAACGTGTACTAGTTGCTTTCCTTAGTCTTGGTTGCGCGATAGATTCACAACTGGATCACCTCGGCGATTATGGATAGGCGATTTCTATTTCCGAAGTTGTCGGAAATCACCGAGTAGTTACGCTTCACTGCGCATGTCTTTTCCAAGTACTTCCGTATTATTTTCTGGAGCAGCATGTACTAAGTATTCGTGTACTACAGTAAACTGGCATCATGCGACCTACTGCACGGCTTAAACCAAGAGACAAGGCGCTCTATTTTATCAAGTTGGACAAAGACCAAGATGGTTATACAGTGAAAGATTTCGTCTTCAAAGGTAAAGTTATTGTAGGCTGTGTGAGCCGGGCGGGATCTGGTCATCGTAGCCTCGCCATCTCGCATTAGGGCCTGTTTTGAGGCATGTCATCTCGTACCGTAGTCGAAATAAGTCGCTTTGATGTTACTGTCTGTTTTAAGGCAAAAAGAAAGGAGATCGTATTCAAAACGGGGCTGAATATTTAGTAATTTACCAGTAGGCGAGTAGTTCTCGGACACTAGTAGTTCTCGGACACTCACGATTTTCGCCTCATTTTGGAAGTTACATATCAAGCACCTGATTTCAATCAATCAGGTGTTTGAAAAGTTTCAGCAGGTACCAAATATTTTCATTAGGTAAGGATTATAAGACATTAAATTCCAAAAGTTTCCAGCAGCCAATTGTATAAACGTGGATAAGTCCTAACCAGCGGTTATCTTTTGGTTATCTCCCTGGTTTGGTCAAGTTATCTGAAAACCGATTGTATAAAAATTAAGTTATCCTAACCAGCGCGTGATTCGGCTAACTTTTGGACAAAATTTAACCGGACTCGAAGAGTTTGGTTAGCTGATTTAACCAAAACAAAGATGGCCGACCTTGACATAGTGAACGCTAGGCGACCTCAACAATTTCGCAGGATAGATAGACAAACGGACGAAGACAACGACGAGGAAGTACGTAAACGGTATAGATTCACTCCGCACAACATAGACAGATTGGAACGACTGATAGGCCACAGACTTGAGCGACCGACTCGCAGAAATCAACCCTTGACACCACGGCAACAGATTATGATTGCTTTACGTTTTTACGCCACTGGGAATTTTTTACAAGTAATAGGGGATACATTTGGGGTAGATGTTGCCACGGTTTCAAGGGTTGTAACTGCAGTGACCGACTGTATTTTTGACATGAAGGACAGCGCGATTCAATTTCCGACGACAGACAGACATAGACACAGGACTAAGACTGGATTTCATGCCATAAGGGGATTCCCGTCTGTGATATCAGCGGTAGACGGAACGCACGTAAGAATACAAACGCCCAGTGATGACGAGGAGCAGTGTGTCAATAGAAAACATTTTCACAGCATTAACGTGCAAGCCAGCTGCGACCATAGAGGTAACGAAAATTTGAGTACTATGAGTTTGATGGGTTTTTCTTCGTTTCATTCTGTCAAAACATAATGATATATACATGCAAGGCTGCAGTTCACAATTTTACATCAATCGGAACACTTTGGCCATGGTGCATGTATTTACGTGGTCTATCTCGAAGCTTGTCACAGGTGGCCGAGTTATTATGATAGTGTCGATTTGTTCTGCTTGGCATAATTGTTGTCTGTGTCAGTCAAGATTTGTTTTATTGGAAAGCTTTGCACTTAATATAGATATAAACTTTTATTATCCAGTTCAAACATAAAATACTTCACTAAATACAATTTCAATATATTTTCAAACCCCCTGGATTTTGCACAAACCCGTTAAGACTTAAGGGATTGGAAGAATTCCGTATAACAAGTCTATTATTTTAGACTAAACCAGACCTCTGCTAAGAAAGCCTTTATCAGTTGAGCAAGCCTTGCATGAAATGTCAAAAAGTATCGGTATTGGTAGTAACAGGCATAGGCTAACTGGTTGAATGCCAGAATCTGAACATTTTTAAGACTATTGTCTTAAAGAGTTTTGTCAGGAAATTTCATCCAATTTTAATTGAGATATTGTGCAAACAAACAGATATACAGAAAAACAACCTCCGGAAGTGTCCGATATTGCTTACACAACCTGTTAATACTTGCCCCTCGAAATCACATGTATATGAAATCATGATTAATACCAATATAGTTTAAATTTAACAATTACCTATGGAGTTAAGAGTTTGTTTCTCAAAAGTTTAATGCTGTTTTTCAAACACAGAATTCACAAAAGAAGTGAAGTGAAGTGAGATTTCTTATTATAAAAATGTTGAATGTAGGTCAACATAACGTTGAAGCGTTATTCCTGTATGATTGACCATGTATAAGGTCATGATGACTCATCTTATCCAGTGCTCCAGCCAGGTTTTGAAAAGGGCAAGGTGATACATCAGAAAGGGCACTGAAAACAAAGTCCGGGTAGACATGGCTTGATGTGGGGATTCTACTAGAAGTCACTTGGTGAGAGGTCTGGGTTGTATTGTGGATGTTGTAAAACTTCAAGACTGTACTGCAGTCATCGGCATTAGTCTTTTTGGATGAATATAAGCCCGAATTCATATATATATATATATATATATATATATATATATATATATATATATATATATATGAATTGAATATATATATATATATAGTTTTGTATGACCGTGCATGTGGGTGGATCAATGGTAATTTAACCCACGTAACGGGCAGATGAATGGGAAGTGGGCAGATGGGAATCTGCCCATATATACGGTGGTCTAATTTGAATGCAAATGACTTGTTGCGTAAAATTTTGAGTAAAGCGGGTCTGCCCACTTTCACTCTGCTGGAGTTGTGGGATGAAAATAACGTGTACTAGTTGCTTTCCTTAGTCTTGGTTGCGCGATAGATTCACAACTGGATCACCTCGGCGATTATGGATAGGCGATTTCTATTTCCGAAGTTGTCGGAAATCACCGAGTAGTTACGCTTCACTGCGCATGTCTTTTCCAAGTACTTCCGTATTATTTTCTGGAGCAGCATGTACTAAGTATTCGTGTACTACAGTAAACTGGCATCATGCGACCTACTGCACGGCTTAAACCAAGAGACAAGGCGCTCTATTTTATCAAGTTGGACAAAGACCAAGATGGTTATACAGTGAAAGATTTCGTCTTCAAAGGTAAAGTTATTGTAGGCTGTGTGAGCCGGGCGGGATCTGGTCATCGTAGCCTCGCCATCTCGCATTAGGGCCTGTTTTGAGGCATGTCATCTCGTACCGTAGTCGAAATAAGTCGCTTTGATGTTACTGTCTGTTTTAAGGCAAAAAGAAAGGAGATCGTATTCAAAACGGGGCTGAATATTTAGTAATTTACCAGTAGGCGAGTAGTTCTCGGACACTAGTAGTTCTCGGACACTCACGATTTTCGCCTCATTTTGGAAGTTACATATCAAGCACCTGATTTCAATCAATCAGGTGTTTGAAAAGTTTCAGCAGGTACCAAATATTTTCATTAGGTAAGGATTATAAGACATTAAATTCCAAAAGTTTCCAGCAGCCAATTGTATAAACGTGGATAAGTCCTAACCAGCGGTTATCTTTTGGTTATCTCCCTGGTTTGGTCAAGTTATCTGAAAACCGATTGTATAAAAATTAAGTTATCCTAACCAGCGCGTGATTCGGCTAACTTTTGGACAAAATTTAACCGGACTCGAAGAGTTTGGTTAGCTGATTTAACCAAAACAAAGATGGCCGACCTTGACATAGTGAACGCTAGGCGACCTCAACAATTTCGCAGGATAGATAGACAAACGGACGAAGACAACGACGAGGAAGTACGTAAACGGTATAGATTCACTCCGCACAACATAGACAGATTGGAACGACTGATAGGCCACAGACTTGAGCGACCGACTCGCAGAAATCAACCCTTGACACCACGGCAACAGATTATGATTGCTTTACGTTTTTACGCCACTGGGAATTTTTTACAAGTAATAGGGGATACATTTGGGGTAGATGTTGCCACGGTTTCAAGGGTTGTAACTGCAGTGACCGACTGTATTTTTGACATGAAGGACAGCGCGATTCAATTTCCGACGACAGACAGACATAGACACAGGACTAAGACTGGATTTCATGCCATAAGGGGATTCCCGTCTGTGATATCAGCGGTAGACGGAACGCACGTAAGAATACAAACGCCCAGTGATGACGAGGAGCAGTGTGTCAATAGAAAACATTTTCACAGCATTAACGTGCAAGCCAGCTGCGACCATAGAGGTAACGAAAATTTCGTTGTACTGTTTAATGAATTAGTTCTGAATAACAAAAGCAACTTTATTGTAGTAAGATTTACATGAAACATAGATACACTTACCTTAATTTTTATAAATCCATGTATGAATATTATTCGGGAGATGATGTAGTGGCGATGTCTGCATAATATCCCAGGAATCGCCACTACAGTCTACAACAGTCAACATGCCTGGCTGATTTAATTTTTCAACTGATTTAAATCTCAAACGTGTAGAGGTCGTGACGTAATTTTTACTGAATTCCATGTAATATTTTTCAACAGCTATCTATAGTCTTTTTCTATAAATGATAGGGGCACCATATGGGGTATTTGCATTGTACTATTGTTTAAGTACTATGTACAATTTACAGTATGGTGATCTTGAAAAAAAGAAATTCTTTAAAGTATGATAATGTATTGTTTGTGTTTCACAGGTGTATTTACAAGCATAAATGCCATCTGGCCGGGCAGTACGCACGATGCCCATGTATTTAGGACCTCGGAATTGTTCCACTTCATGGAAACACATCATCATGGTAAATGTTATTTAATATAATTAAGGCATATATGTCACATTCATGAAGTACTCATTCCAACTTACTAATATAATGTATGAGCTTGTAGTGAATATAATTATTATTTGATTTCTTAACTCTGATATAATATATGTTAGAGATGAACTGAAATTAAATCATGTTTTTTCATGAATACAAATTTAATTAATTGTACTTAAAAAATAGCAATTGTATTTACATGAATATATTTCATTTCCAGGCCTTGAAGATGGCATACTGCTAGGGGACAGTGCCTACCCTTGCAAGCCTTACATGCTCACCCCATACCTGCACCCAGGTAATGTTGCATGCACTTGTGCAAAACATTCCTATTAATGCTGATTTTATCCTTATTTCTTTTATTTTAATTTGGATTAATATTTGATTATGATACCCAAGAATTAAGGCAGCGTAGTTTCCATAGTTGATGCAAGCTGCTTATGTATGTTTGTTATAATGATGATGGTGTTGGTGGTGATGATGATTTTGATGATGGAGTTTGTTCTTGTTGTTGTTGTGGTTTGGTAGTTGTAGCATTTTGAGGATTATCATGCTGCTTATATCACGTTGATGATGATGAGGATGATGATTACAGTGGTGATGGCGATGGTGATTACGGTAGTCATAATAATTATGTTTACAGTTGTGATGGTGGTGGTGGTGGTGGTGATGATGATGACAATGATGATGCTGATAATGATGATGATGATATATTTTCAGCAAATGAAGCACAGCAACATTTCAATGATGCGCATTGCTCCACAAGAAATGTTATAGAAAGAGCCTTTGGTGTATTGAAGAGGCGATTTCATATACTACATACAGAGGTATACCAATGTTCTATGAACTCCAATGTTTTTTCAAATGCCTATGTACTAATAATTATTGTTAATTAAATGCACAACATATGTCAATCATGGTTGTTTTTGAAAAAGGTATACTTGTTGAATCATAAATACATTGTATGTTGTGATTTTTTCCTTAAATCAGATCCGGATGAAGCCACTGAAAGTAAGTAAGATTGTGGTATGTTGTGTTGTATTACACAACCTTGCAAAGCTGTGGGGAGAACCCGAAGAATTTCCGCCCGAGGATGACCAGCAGCCCCCTACTGTTCTGAACCATGACGATGACATGTCCGGAAAGGCAGTTCGGGAGTACATTACAATGCAATACTTCAGGTTTGACTATTTTTATACTGGCTAGCTTCCTTTTCCATTTGTAAAACACTAAGGCATTACATTTCCAAAAAAATACAAACAACTTATTACTAACATGTATGACATTTGTTATTAGTTTAAAAAGACCTTTTGAACTGTGTTACAAATTTAAGATTTACAAGTTTTATACTGGCCCTGATAATTGAAAATTATTAAATTAAACAACACATGCATCATCAAAAAGTCATACATTTTACAAACTACTTACAGAAAACTATATATGCTATATAACATATGTAAACTATCTGCAACAGGTATGAACTGCAACAACTACAACACAATTATAATATGGGTCTGACTGTAATTAAGATACACTGACATTTTTTCTGTGTTGCATGTAAATTTTTCATTAAATTTTAAGACCAGAAATACAGACAATGCTATAAGTATTTATTACTGTTAATGAACACAAGCATTGTTTTATTCTATTTACAGTTGACAAGGAACATTTGACAAGGATGGAGACCACTTTCATGATCATCAATTTCCACCAGGTGGTTTAAACTGATATAAACAAGTGTCTTTTATCAATGGCCCTGTGTATGTGTACATTTTAACAACAGTGGTGACCACATTTGATGAAATTTAATGCTTGTGTCTGAATTGAGTTTCTCTAGTTCATGGCATTTCATAACACTTTTATTAAACGATACTGTGATGCTTATAAACATTATTGAATGGTTGAAATTGTAATTACAATGTATGTGATTTATTTTTGAATTTAGAGTTATATGGCATGGTAGAATTGACTGCATCATACAAGTTGATTTATTTCCATAAAAAAAGACAAAAATGTACATTTTTAGTGAATAAGAAACTTATTATTACATTGATCATTTCTGAATGTGATTATCACAAAAACCAAAATTTTATTCCAAAAGGATCATGTCTGACAAGATATCTAGCATTTACTGTTACTTTTTAAATATAATGTGATAGTTAAAAACATTGTTACTGTTTGTTTTCATTGTTAATGTGAGTCTGTGATAGTTAAAAACATTGTTATTGTCTGTTTTCATTGTTACTGTGAGTCTGTGATAGTTAAAAACAGTGTTACTGTCTTTTTGCATTGTTAATGTGAGTCTGTGATAGTTAAAAACATTTGTTATGGTCCATTTTTAATTGTAACTGTGAGTCTGTGATAGTTAAGAACATTTTTATGGTCCATTTTCATTACTACTGTGAGTCTGTGATAGTTAATACATTGTTACTGTCTGTTGTCATTGTTAACTATGTATCAACATGTTTCTATTTTGTGAGTTGTACTGACAAAGAAAACCATGAATAATATCACAGAAACATCCACATTTTGTTCATTCTCTACATTGTTGGTAGAAAAAACATTTTGCTGTATTACTGTGCATTGAGATGCAGATGAAGTTATATTGACAAATATGAAATTTTAAAAATATGCACAAAACAGCAACAACCGGAGATGTTTGTCAAACATTATGCCCCCATGAGCAGCATGTTGTCAGGATTGTATTGATAATTAAATGAAATATGTATTATCCGAAATGACAATTTATTTGTCACTGACATTGTATGCCGCTGAGACAGTATCAAGACAATGACCATTCAAAGTATGAGTATAGAGCGTGTTGTGGCCATGGCCTTTGACTCTATGACCTCAAAATCCATATGAGTCATCATGCAGCTGGTCGCCAAATACCTGAATGTCAAGTTTGATGGCCATGGCTGCAGGCACTCTAAAGTTATCACACAGACAAGCTTTTTTCATTCAAGGTCACTGTGACATTGAACTTTGATCTGATGAATCCGAAAATTAAGGGGGCATCTACTGGCCAGACCCAGCCTACATGTCAAGTTTGATGATCATAGGTCCAGGCATTGTTGAAATATCACTGGGAGAAGCTTTACTACTTTTTTGCATTAAAGGTCAACGTGACCTTTAACTCTGGCTCAATGATCCCAAACTCAAAAGGGGGTCACCGTCATCTACTAATTAGGGCCAACCTTCATGTAAAGTTTGATGATCATAGGTCAATGAATTTTTAAGTTTGCCTTAAAGGTCACTGTTGTTGACCTTTAACCTGATGACCCCTTAAATCAATATGGGTCATTTACTGTTCCGGCCCAAATTCCATATCAATATTTATGCAAAAAGCTACAGAAACAAGTTTGATGACCATAGGTCTAAGGATTGTCGAGTTATCACTCGGACAAGCTTTGGTCTACGGACGGACAGACATGTGCAAAGTAATATACCCCTCTTCTTCAAAGGGGGGCATAATAACTTGAGTAGCATGTATACAGCATTAAAAGTAAAAATGCAATTTCATATGAAAAGTATATCTTTACAGATATTTCTTGCTTAGAAAAGTCAGCACAGTTGTTGCCGCATCAAAGAACTTCTTCTCTGACTTCTTGGCAGCTGTGGCTTCAACATAATATGCTGTCTGCACTTCCTTTAAGGTTCTTGGTTTCCTGTTTAAAACATTTGAAGAAATATCACACAGTTCATAGTGGTGAATAATCCTGAAAAAAACTCATATACAACATACAATTATATTGTTTTCAAGTATTCAATTATTACTCATCAATACAACAGTTAAGAATGCACTCTTACTCCCAAATGAAATTTACCACCATTGATACAAATGTTTTGATATGTCAAAAAGGATGAATAAATGTCAAAATCAATGGTTCTTAAGAAGGGTAACAAATTTTATTTGAAAGAAAGGTGCATTAAATGTGGTATATACACCTTATGAGACTATAGAAGATCACAGTAAAACTTTTATCATTCACCAATCGTTTAATATTTTTTTCTGTTTTCGACTATTAAATGCACAGCTACAATACTATCAGTATTAAAATTGATATTTTCCAAATGCATTATTTTATGAGTAGTTAAAGGTTTATCACTTAAAATATATGACTGTTGAACATGTGTTTAGATTGATTTTGATTAATAGTGTCACTTTAAGTATTTGGTGTATTTAAAATATAAGAAAATAATGGACAATCATACTTTGACTTTGTCTTGAATTCCACATTTGGGCCAGCTGAAAATCAAAAATGATACACAAATATTACTTACTACAGCTTTTAACATTAATTTTGATTAGTGATTACTTTCATGTTTAGTAAATTCATATGACACACTAACAAACAGTACATGGTATGGTATTATTTCCATGTTACATGTTGTACTGTTCTGTGGTAATATAATAAGAACATTGAATAACAGACCATTGTGTATGCAAAGTTGTGGGTCATACCTGAAACAGGATTCATGCTATGTGTGAATTCTGTACAACCGTTTAACAAAAACTAATTATAATTATTGAAATACATGCACACAATACGTCAATTGTATTCGCTGACTACTAGCTGGTAGGCTGAGCTTATTAGATCCTGCATAGCTGATCAGAGACCACTGCACATGTATGTCAATGCCAAAAAGGGAAGCAGGCATTCAACACATATACACAAGAAGGAATAGAAGTGTTGATAAATATTTTCATATAACATTTCAATCCCATCCAAATTCAGCTTGTTACCTTTCCTTTTCCCCGTGCTACTTGGTTCTTTTGTACAGGAATTGGCAAACATATCGCAGAAAGGCATATCTGTAGATAGAAACAATTTTATAGGATATTGAGTTGTAAAAAAAGAACATACTGATTTTACACATGTATGTTGCTTTTTCCTAGTATTAAATATTCAAAAGACTGTGTTTCACTATCCATGCAGTAACAATTAAGTAATGTAAACAAATGTTTGTTGTTGTTTTTTTCAAATAAATTACCCTTAGTGTCTTCTCGGATGTCAACCTTTGTCTCAGTACCCTCTATGTCATCCAAGTCTGCCTCGCCTTAAAAAGTAGTAAACAAAGGAATGGTAAAGGCCATGAATTTATACATTAAAAAATATCCAAAAATGTTTAAGCTTTAATTGGCCAATTGTAATTGGTTTTTATTTTAACAGTTATTATTTTGTGTGTGTGTGTGGGGGGGGGGGAGGCGTAACTTATCATAACTTATAACATTCTTTTCATTATCATGACTTTTATACCATATAAATATACCACTCATTGCCATTCAAGGTAGTCTTTAAAAAAAAAAAATTAAAAACATGAAGAAAAGAGTTCTAATATATTTGTAATTAATCAGTTATTATACTGTATTCATATAACAGATAGATGCATGTTGCCATTCTGTGTGAATGCCATCCACTTATGCATACCCGAACTACATGCCACCTCAAACATGCTCCAAGTCCTGGATGGACTGCCAGTCAATGCTGAAATATATTTATAAAAATGAATCGATAATTAATAATGATTCAATAATTCCCCACAGGAGCCCCGTTTTATACAGCCTATTCCATTTCCTTACAGTTATAATTATGGGTATATATTTTTTTAAGGATAAATATAAATACACTTTCTTATCATCATACTTTAAGGCCTCAAGCCTTGACAAATACGGACATTTATTAGAATGTTGGAAATTAGTGGTTTTTACCCAGAAAATGTATGTTTGTTTACAAAAGTGCATTCTCACAAATTAGACACCCCTACGACAGACTGGTCCAACTTCAAAACACACACGGGTTTAAATGTGTAAACTTGCGATCGAGTCGAGTCATTGTGACATTGAGAGCGGATCAATATAGGTGTACCAAAACTAATTTATAACTGCTAATATACGTATTGGATTAAATGGCATTGTTAAACTTATGTGATGAAGGAGTTCTGTTTCATATATTCACTTGTTTATCTTGGAAATATTTACCATCGAAACCTAGCAGGTTGAACGGGTCTTTTTGAGGTTCGTCCTGCCTGTTCACGGCAACTGGAATTTGACATACATGTGATTTAAAGTGGATTCAAAAATGGATTATTTTTTTTGCGGGGGGGGGGGGGAATGGATTGTACAAAATATTCGGTAAGTCATATTGCAATTGAAAATTTGGTTTTCGCCAGAATGTTAGCTTCCTTTGAATAAACTTTATTCCAGTTGTTTATGTTTAATTATAATTAACTTAAATTATATCATAACTGTAATCAATGTTTAGTCTTTAACTTTTTCAAGGTCGATTACCGAAACTTTTATTATTACTCGCAACTAATTCTGGGCATTATCATTAAGTCAATCATCTATGTCACATTAACCTGGTTTGTATTACAACGTTGTAAAATAATAAATATCACGACTATTTAAATTTCAAAAAATCTTATAATGCATATAAAGAGTGATGAATATAAGCAAATACCTATTGCCGACTCCGATGCTGATGACCCGGGAATGCCGCTGAAGGCAGGCGTCCCCTTCATATCCTGTATTATTGCCAAAGTGGTGTCATCCGGGATAGGCATCGGCTTACCCCCACCCGTCTGCCTGGCGTTGGCATTTTCTTTGGCAACGACAGCCTTGGCACAGCTCACCATCTTTCGATGTTTTTCTTGGAGTAAATTTAAAAAAAAATCCATATTGTTTTGTATCAAATAACACTTAAAAGGCTAGTAAATAAAACATTGGATAAATAATCTTAAATAAAGCCATCAGAAATATCAAATAGGCACTGGAGGAGCAAATTAAATAAAAAAGAAAATTGCGTTTGTCATTAATTTATACTGGTATGTATTTACATATTAATTATGTTTTTATATGTGTTATATCATCAACAAAATAACAAGATTCAATACCTTTAACCTCATCGACCGTGCGAAATGCACGGCCGACAGCATTAACTGCTTGTGTAATTTTCATCCAAGCATTGTCCTGCTGTACTTTGGTGTTTCCCCCGACTTTGTTTGCAAATTTTTTCCCTAAAAGATCGCCACAGCCGACGAAACCTTCCCTTATTGCGGCCTTTTCTACATCGGAAAAATTACTAGATCGTTTTTTTTCGATTAGCTGTGGCGTCAACTGTGAAGTCAGCCATGTTTTTGATGTTTCAGACGACACACTGTTTACAAATACGGCAAAACGCGCACTGACCGGAACCATGCTATCGATGCATTATGGGATCGTTTTGGTTAGGTTAACTATAACCTATTTGGATATCTCGATAACCGTAATGGTTAACTTAGCCGCTGCATTTTTTGCGTTTATACAAACGGATAAACGGTTTGGATAAAATGGCCAACTTGGTTAAAGTTAACCGCTGGACAACTATAACCAGCGGTTAAATCTAACCAACTTTTATACAATTGGCTGGTTGTTTACAAAATCACATTTTGCCTCCGGTGGGAATCACAATTTTAGTGCGCATGCTCAAAAAGTACAACTTAAAATACGGGCAACAGTTAGGTTAAACTATTAGTTCGGTACTGGTATACTTCCTTTTTTGACGCAGACGACATTCTGCATTTACGAAAATATTCTAGTCTAAAATAATAGACGTGTTATACGGGATTCTTCCAATCCCTAACGTCTAAACGGGAATGTGCAAAAAACAGGGGTGTTTTAAAAATATTGAAATTGTTTTAAATGAAGTATTTTATGGTTGAAATTGATCATAAAGAGTTATATTCATATTTCACCATGTAAGTGAAAGGTTATTTTGCACTAAACAAATATTTAATGCATTAAAACAAGTTGTTTACCTTTCCAATAAAATGAAAGTTGACTGACACAGACAACAATTATGCGAAGGGGAACAACTCGATACAATCGTAAGGGTCACGGACACTACGGACCATGGACATTACGGACCAGACATTTCGGACCAGATTTAGGGACATTACGGACCATCTTCAAAAACCTACGGACCATGATTTATAATGTTTTTAAACATTTTTTTTTTTATTTTTCAAATAATTGTTAGAAATACATAGGTCTTTAACACCTTTTGGAATTTCACAAGATTTTATATTGAACCATTGATCTATTCGAACTTCACGGGATTTTTCACAGTTATATGGAAGATATAACGTCATACTGAGCACTCATATTCAAGTATTTATTAACAAATTAAAAACTAATGAGTGAATAATTAAAAAAAAAATGTTTAAATCATGGTCCGTAAGATTCCGAACATGGTCCGTAATGTCCCTAAATCTGGTCCGTAATGTCTGGTCCGTAATGTCCATGGTCCGTAGTGTCCGTAATTCAATCGTAATAACTCGGCCTCCTCCAACAAAGCTTCAAGATAGACCTCGTTATACAATCGTAACAACTCGGCCATGGCCGAAATGTTCCGAGCGATTTAAAACTGTGCCCTAGAGCCTTGCAGGTGCCCTTCATGTATATATCGTTATGTTTTGACAGAATGAAATGAAGAAAAGCCGTCAAACTCATAATTATAAGTTGGATATTAATTTTTTGTGCTGAAATTCTGATTGAAATCAAGGATTGTCTCAATGTTAAGGTGGTCTAAATGGGGGAACTTAACTGTAATTATTTTCAGATGCCATTGTTTCTATGATTTTTGGAATACAGTTTTGAACTTTTTGTAAGATCTGGAACAGTTTTATCCATCTTAAATCTAACCCATAGTTAGTAGTTGTTCCCCATTGATGCAGTGGTTGGAACTTAGGAGCTCATTCAATAAGCATCTTAGTGAATATTTTCAACTTAGTGAGAATTTTGTAATATTTGACATCGATTATTTTAAATACCCACTACTTTTCATCCGATTTATTCATATAATGCATATATTGTTTAGACCATTTTCTTGCTTATTTTCATACTTTTGGTGTACAAACATTGTTCGTTTTCTTAAAATTCAAATTAGAAAAAAGGCAATTTTTCACTAAGTTGAAAATTGTTACTAAGATGCTTATTGAATACGGCCCCTGTTCGAAAATTAATGTTTTACCGCTTAAACCGTTACTAACGGTTAATGAAAATTGCACAAAACATCAATTTTTGAACTTAAATATAAAAATCTGCGATCTAATTTTTGTCAGCAGTCTTATATAACTGGTTTCCATGGATTTTCGCAAAAATTGGCTCATTCCAAGACAAAAAAAAAGTTGTCAAAACATTCAATCTGTGAAAGTGCAACTTTAACATGAACTTTGACAATTCTGTAATACAAGACTATGCTATACTTAGGGCTGCTGTACCTAAACTTTATTAGAAGTGATCAGAAGTAGGTCCTGTTGAATAATGTATCCTCTCCTTAAAAACTGGAAAGTTGTGTTCTTCACCATTAGAATGTCGACATTGTGTTATGACGTGCACAACATTTGGCTTCTTAGTGCAAAGGTCAAGGTTATTGCCTTTATAATGATTATCAATAAATACAAGGGGTATTTCTCTATGAATTTAGAAATTATGAATGGATTTAAACTAAACTTACACGGATAGTGTTTAAGCCAGAAATGAAAAAGGGGAGGGTGCTTTCTTTAAAGGGAAAAAAATGCGCACAATATTTGCTTTGTATTGTTGAAACACGTCCATGTACCTTATCAAAGTCCATTTTATGGCATGTTCATGCATTCATAGTAAAAATATCCCTATTGAATCCTCATAATTATTCTCCCTTGTTCATTTACACTTTTCTAACCAACTTGGGTTGCTGTCACAGCTGTTTTTTAGCTTGACTATTCGAAGAATAAGGAGGGCTATACTACTTGCCCTGACGTCGGCGTCTTGTTAAAGTTTTAGGGCAAGTCGGGATTTTCACTGTTTTAATGGTCTATTATATAGCTCATCATATTTGTTGTTTGATTTCAGGTCACAGTATCAACAGTGACTCAGATGAGACCAATGTGGAACAATCCTCTCCAGTTACAGCTGTTGAAGACCAACTGACATGTACAGCCAGAGTTGAAAGTCCTTCCTTCCAAGATAACACACCTGATGCGTCTGACACAAACACCGTACATCAGACTTCCAGCACTGAAGGGGACACACTTGAGACCAATGTGGAACAATCCTCTTCAGTTACAGCTGTTGAAGACCAACTGACATGTACAGCCAGAGTTGAAAGTCCTTCCTTCCAAGCTAACTCACCTGATGCGTCTGACACAAACACCGTACATCAGACTTCCAGCACGGATGGTGACACACTTGAGACCAATGTGGAACAATCCTCTTCAGTTACAGCTGTTGAAGACCAACTGACATGTACAGCCAGAGTTGAAAGTCCTTCCTTCCAAGCTAACACACCTGATGCGTCTGACACAAACACCGTACATCAGACTTCCAGCACGGATGGTGACACACTTGAGACCAATGTGGAACAATCCTCTTCAGTTACAGCTGTTGAAGACCAACTGACATGTACAGCCAGAGTTGAAAGTCCTTCCTTCCAAGATAACACACCTGATGCGTCTGACACAAACACCGTACATCAGACTTCCAGCACGGATGGTGACACACTTGAGACCAATGTGGAACAATCCTCTTCAGTTACAGCTGTTGAAGACCAACTGACATGTACAGCCAGAGTTGAAAGTCCTTCCTTCCAAGCTAACACACCTGATGCGTCTGACACAAACACCGTACATCAGACTTCCAGCACGGATGGTGACACACTTGAGACCAATGTGGAACAATCCTCTTCAGTTACAGCTGTTGAAGACCAACTGACATGTACAGCCAGAGTTGAAAGTCCTTCCTTCCAAGCTAACACACCTGATGCGTCTGACACAAACACCGTACATCAGACTTCCAGCACGGATGGTGACACACTTGAGACCAATGTGGAACAATCCTCTCCAGTTACAGCTGTTGAAGACCAACTGACATGTACAGCCAGAGTTGAAAGTCCTTCCTTCCAAGATAACACACCTGATGCGTCTGACACAAACACCGTACATCAGACTTCCAGCACTGAAGGGGACACACTTGAAACCAATGTGGAACAATCCTCTTCAGTTACAGCTGTTGAAGACCAACTGACATGTACAGCCAGAGTTGAAAGTCCTTCCTTCCAAGATAACACACAGGGTACGTCTGACACAAACACCGTACATCAGACTTCCAGCACGGATGGTGACACACTTGAAACCAATGTTGAACAATCCTCTTCAGTTACAGCTGTTGAAGACCAACTGACATGTACAGCCAGAGTTGAAAGTCCTTCCTTCCAAGATAACACACAGGGTACGTCTGACACAAACACCGTACATCAGACTTCCAGCACGGATGGTGACACACTTGAAACCAATGTTGAACAATCCTCTTCAGTTACAGCTGTTGAAGACCAACTGACATGTACAGCCAGAGTTGAAAGTCCTTCCTTCCAAGATAACACACAGGGTACGTCTGACACAAACACCGTACATCAGACTTCCAGCACGGATGGTGACACACTTGAAACCAATGTGGAACAATCCTCTTCAGTTACAGCTGTTGAAGACCAACTGACATGTACAGCCAGAGTTGAAAGTCCTTCCTTCCAAGATAACACACCTGATGCGTCTGACACAAACACCGTACATCAGACTTCCAGCACCGATGGTGACACACTTGAGACCAATGTTGAACAATCCTCTCCAGTTACAGCTGATGAAGACCAACTGACATGTACAGCCAGAGTTGAAAGTCCTTCCTTCCAAGATAACACACAGGGTACGTCTGACACAAACACCGTACATCAGACTTCCAGCACCGATGGTGACACACTTGAGACCAATGTGGAACAATCCTCTCCAGTTACAGCTGTTGAAGACCAACTGACATGTACAGCCAGAGTTAAAAGTCCTTCCTTCCAGGATAACACACCTGATGCGTCTGACACAAACACCGTACATCAGACTTCAAGCACGGATGGTGACACACTTGAAACCAGTGTGGAACAATCCTCTCCAGTTACAGCTGTTGAAGACCAACTGACATGTACAGCCAGAGTTGAAAGTCCTTCCTTCCAAGATAACACACCTGATGCGTCTGACACAAACACCGTACATCAGACTTCCAGCACAAATGGTGACACACTTGAGACCAATGTTGAACAATCCTCTCCAGTTACAGCTGTTGAAGACCAACTGCAGGGTTGCCAGCGGACTTGAAAAGTCAGGGAAATTGGGTATTTTTTCAAGGTCAGGGAATTGTCAGGGAATTTTGAAATTTGGTCAGTGAAAAATGAAAATCCTGAAAAGTCAGGGAAAAGTCAGGGAAAAATTATTTCAAAGGTCGAAAAATATATGCATTGAAGGTCTTTCTTGGCTATGGCAGTCTTTAGGCATTTAATATTTGACTTTATCACTCTCACAGTTAAGCATTAAATTCAAATAACAGTAAACTGTGATATTAAGAAGCATTATATGTTAACTTAGTGATTATAATACTATTCTACAAGGATATTGGTGGGAAGGCTGAATACCAAGAACTTTTCACAGTGGTGAAAGACATGCTTATTCTGTCCCATGGCCAGTCATCTGTTGAGAGGGGGTTCTCTGACAATAAGGAGCTATTGAAAGGGAACATGAATAAGCATACCCTTATTACGTACAGACAGGCTTATGATGGCCTCAAATCCCAGGACAAGCCACTCTCCGAGTGTGTCAGCAAGGAGTTACTTCAGAGCTGTAGGCATGCTTACCATAGGTACAGGACTCATGCACAGGAAACAAAGGTAGAGGATGAAAAGAAGCAGAAAGACAAAGAAAGGGAAGAAACTCAAAGGCAACTGGATGATGCAAAGAAGAAAACGGCAAGTCTGAGGAAGATGGCAGATAAATTGGTTGTTGAAGCTGATGAACTGGCCAAACAAGCTGAAACCAAAAACAATCTGCAGTTACTGGTCAAATCTAATGCCCTGCGGGAAAAGTCCCATGGAAAGAGAAAGGAGATGGAGTGTGAAATTAAGACAGCTGAACATCTAGAGAAGAAACTGAAACAAATGTAATGTTACAGTCATGCCTCTCATTGTATTCTGTATTGGTCTAGCTATTTCTGTGCATGATCACTAGAAGGGCTTTTAATTACTAACAAAATCTAGTCAGTATACATGTATACCAAACTACCATATTGGCATATAACCTGCTTTGCTTTTTGCTTTGACACTAAGAAATTGTACAAGAGGATTTGTCTTGCAAACATGATGGAAACTGGTTAAATTATGCAATGCTATGTTTTTCACACTAACTTTTTTTCACACTCACTTACCATACTCATTCAAAGTCTTTAATTTTATAGTGATTATTTCATGATATGCCAAAATGAGCCCTATGTTCTTGTATTCATGCTAATGTTTCACATGTTTCACTGACCAACAGTCACACTGTGTTTGAATAGAAATAGTTAAGAATAGTAGAACACTATGTTTGAATCATTACTTTGATGTACAATGTAAATGTTTTATATTTTGGAAAATAAATACAAGTTTACATGCAAAAATATAATGGGAGGATTGGACGGCTATAGGGGAGGTCAGGAGGCCGTTTATGTGTTTGACGATTTTGGTCAGTGAAAAACATGAATTGGTCAGTGAAAAGTCAGGGAAAAGTCAGGGAATTTTATTTCACCAAAGTGCTGGCAACCCTGAACTGACATGTACAGCCAGAGTTGAAAGTCCTTCCTTCCAAGATAACACACCTGATGCGTCTGACACAAACACCGTACATCAGACTTCCAGCACGGATGGTGACACACTTGAGACCAATGTGGAACAATCCTCTTCAGTTACAGCTGTTGAAAAGCAAGTAACATTTCCTGATATAGTTGAAAGTCCTTCCTTCCAAGATAACACACCTGATGCGTCTGACACAAACACCGTACATCAGATTTCCAGCACCGATGGTGACACACTTGAGACCAATGTTGAACAATCCTCTCCAGTTACAGCTGTTGAAGACCAACTGACATGTACAGCCAGAGTTGAAAGTCCTTCCTTCCAAGATAACACACCTGATGCGTCTGACACAAACACCGTACATCAGACTTCCAGCACTGAAGGGGACACACTTGAGACCAATGTGGAACAATCCTCTCCAGTTACAGCTGTTGAAGACCAACTGACATGTACAGCCAGAGTTGAAAGTCCTTCCTTCCAAGATAACACACCTGATGCGTCTGACACAAACACCGTACATCAGACTTCCAGCACCGATGGTGACACACTTGAGACCAATGTTGAACAATCCTCTCCAGTTACAGCTGATGAAGACCAACTGACATGTACAGCCAGAGTTGAAAGTCCTTCCTTCCAAGATAACACACCTGATGCGTCTGACACAAACACCGTACATCAGACTTCCAGCACGGATGGTGACACACTTGAGACCAATGTGGAACAATCCTCTCCAGTTACAGCTGTTGAAGACCAACTGACATGTACAGCCAGAGTTGAAAGTCCTTCCTTCCAAGATAACACACCTGATGCGTCTGACACAAACACCGTACATCAGACTTCCAGCACTGAAGGGGACACACTTGAGACCAATGTGGAACAATCCTCTCCAGTTACAGCTGTTGAAGACCAAGTGACATTTCCTGATATAGTTGAAAGTCTGTTCTGGGAGGATAACGCAGATCCATGTACTGATGATCGAGTAGACAGTAGTTCTTGTGATGATGGCTTTGAAACTGACGACTTTCCCATGCTGCAGCAGTTGAAAGAAGGTAATAAGATAATTATTTTGGCAGTTTTTTTTTGATTTCTCAGAAGGCAGATAGAGATTGTTAGGGTGTAATTGGAAACCCCAGTGATTTATTGCATGAATTATTTTATACAAATACAATTGAAATTTGTATTCTAATCTGCACGATCAAAAGTATATTAAGTTTATTTGTGTGATATTACTTTGTTTTAATTTTTACTAAGGAATGGTTTCAATCACTTTTCATAAATTTTGTATAAGTCTGGTTTTCACAATATAGTTAGTTTACTATTACCTACGTAGATGTAGATCCAGTTTTATGAGATTTGTGTAATCTGAATGGCACCATTATGTAAGCCAATCACCAAGCTTGTTATCACTTTTGAGTCTGAATGTAAAAAAGGCCCTAGTTTTGTTCACCATGCAATCACAGTTTCACCAATTTTTGTTACTTAAAGTAACGGAAGTCCATCAGAAAATTAAAAAAATAAAAGCCTTAAAGAAAGTGATTAGGTTGTTATTGATAGTTTTGGTATGAAAAACAGTCCTGTTTCTATGACAATATATGTATATACTGTGAACTTTGTAAAACAAATTGCTTCAAAATCAAAGTATCGGAGTGTTTAAGATTTCATGCAACAAAAAGTGGTGGACTCTTATGGCATTGTCGACAAAATCAGGCATTTTATTTCATAATTGAAACAAGTTTTTGTCTCCATTCACTACTTTTATTTATATGATATTGTGTTTTAGACCAAGTCCTTGGTGAGGACCATACTGTGGTTGCTAAATCTGCTGCCAGTGTTTCTGTGCAAAGGAAAAGGAAAGGTACATACATTTGAGAAGTTTAAATAAATATGAATTTTGTTGAAGTCTCCACAATCATTACAGAATGTATAGCTGACAGTAGATTCTTTGGTGGCTCAGAGATGCAATTTATTTAGGGTATATTGACCTCAATATTTATGAATTTTGCTTGTTAACAAAGACCACCCAAAGTCCAGACCAAGACACCTTTTACATTTAGTTATTAGTTTATTTTAATAAAATCATAGTGTGGGGTATGTAAAAGGCAAAGTTATAAAAATAATAATATCTAATATAGTATAAGCAGTCCGTATCTACATGTATTTCCAGCCAGTGATTCGGGTGATGAATTGAGCAGTGTGAAAAAGAAGTATGCAAGGTTGAAGGTAATAACATTGTTTTCCTGCTGAGTTTGTAAATTCTGAAAAATATTTATGATCACTGCTTTTGAAGTCTAGAGATTGTTATACCCCCCAAAACAAAGTTTGGGGGGGGGGTATACTGGAATCGGGTTGTCCGTCTGTCCGTCTGTCTGTCTGTCTGTCCGTCTGTCCGTCCGTTTTTTTTTGTCCGGGATTCATCTTTGTCGTTATTGAACAAATCTTTTTCAAACTTTCAAATATTAATGACCATGATGTAAACCTTTGCCTCCGTGGATTTGGTCAGAGTCGCATGATCCTGAGTGGAGTTGTGGCCCCTTAATGAGTTAAATTGGGCAAAATTAGCTTTGTCCAGGATTCTTCTTTGAAGCTATTGAGCAAATCTTTTTCAAACTTTCAAATATTAATGGCCATGATGTAAACCTTTGCCTCCATGAATTTGGTGGGAGTCACATGATCCTGAGTGGAGTTGTGGCCCCTTAATGAGTTAAATTGGGTAAAATTAGTTTTGTTCGTCCTACTCCTTCGTCATTTTTGAATGAATCTTTTTCAAACTTTTAGCCATGGTGAGAACATTTGCCCCTGTGATTGTGGTTGGAATCACATGATCATGTCTCCAATTATGGCCCCTGAATAAGTTAAAATAGGCAAAAATTATACAGCTTTGTCTAGCCTAATCCTTGGTTTCTAATGATACCATAACTAAGGCCAGGGCAAACAACCTAGACAGGGAAGGGTTGGGGGGTATTCGTTAGCCTTTGGCTTACAGTTCTAGTTAGGATTTCTTTTGATTAACAAATACTTTACAAATCTGATTAAAGTGATCAATGTGGTTCTGTGGCGGTATAAAGTCACCTTCTGTGACAGTTCTAGTTATAATCTTGTCATCTGCCCACAACCTGTCTTCCCATGTTCCCATATATATACATTTTTAAATGTATATATATATATATATATACCATCTGCCCTGAATGCCATCTGTTCATATACTATTAAGTATTTGTCATCTGCCCACAACCGATCTTCCCATGTTCCTATATATGAGCCATTATCTGACAAAACCAGTATTGACGACAAAGTTTCGATATTTTTTCCTTCCTTATAATTCAGTAGGTTCCAGTTTGATTGGTACCAAATTAATTGTATATTCTGACAATTGTTATTGGATTCTAAGTCAAAAGCAACATGTATTACAAAGTAAAAAAGACTAATTCACATAGTCATCTAGATGTTGTTATTTGATGTAGGAGTACTTATTTTATGCTACTTTATTTTTTTATGGAAATATCAACAAACCATTATATTTAGTATTTGTTACTAAACAGATTGTTCTATACATTTTTTCCCACATAATCAACAACATGTTAAAGTATTCATAGAAATTGGTTTTCAACATGTTACTACTGATGTTATTTTGAATGTCATTGCGCGACTTAACAATTGATGTCATTAAGACTGGTTTTGCCAGAGAACACCCTCGATGTCATCTGTTCATATACTATTATATATTCGTCATCTGCCCACAACCTGTCTTCCCATGTTCCTATATATATATATATATATATATATATATATATATATATATATATATATATATATATATATATATATATATATATATATATATATATATATGTTTATGTAGACGATGTACATTGTACAAGTCTCAATAAAAAAATGTCTGTCTGTCTGTCTGTATGTATGTATTTGTGTACCATCTGCCCTGAATGCCATCTGTTCATATAGTTGTATATATTTGTCGACTGCCCATAACCTGTCTTCCCATGTTCCTATATATATATAATGTGTACCATCTGCCCTGAATGCCATCTGTGTATATACTATGACATATTTATGCACAAAGTGTTCAAGGTGAGCTATTGTGATCGCCCTGTGTCCGTCGTAGTCCGTCGTCAACAATTTCACTGTTAACACTCTAGAGGTCACAATTTGGGCACAATCTTATGAAACTTGGTCAGAATGTAAACCTCAATAAAATTTTGGACGAGTTTGATATTGGGTCATCTGGGGTTGAAAACTAGGTCACCAGGTCAAATCAAAGAAAAAGCCTGTTAACACTATAGAGATCACATTTATGACTGTATCTTCAGGAAGCTTTGTCAGAATGTTAATATTTAAATTCTAGGTCAAGTTCAAATTTGGGTCATGTGTGGTCAAAAACTAGGTCACATTTATGACTGTATCTTCATGAAAGTTGAACAGAATGTTTATATTAATAATCTTTAAATCAAGTTTTAATCTGGGTCATGTGCACTCCAAAACTAGGTCACCAGGTCAAATCATAGGAAAAGCTTGTTAGCACTATAGAGGTCACATTTATGACTGTATGTTCATGAAACTTAGTCAGATTATATATATTGAATAGCTCTAGGCCAAGTTCGAAACTTGGTCATGTGCGGTCAAAAACTAGGTCATCATGTCAAATTGATGGAAAAGCTTGTTAACAATCTAGAGGTCACAATTATAAATGTTTCTTCTTGAAAGTTGGTCAGAATGTTTATATTAATAATCTCTAAGTCAAGTTTAAATCTGGGTCATGTGCAGTCAAAAAATAGGTCATTAGGTCAAATCATAGGAAAAGCTTGTTAGCACTCTACATGAAACTTAGTCAGAATGTTTATATTGATTAGCTCTAGGCCAAGTTTGAATCAGGTTCATGTGCGGTCAAAAACTAGGTCACCAGGTCAAATTTAAGGAAAAGCTTGTTAACACTCTAGAGGTCACATTTATAACTGTATCTTCATGAAAGATGGTCATTATGTTTTTTTAATAATCTCTAGGTCAAGTTTGAATCCGGGTCATGTGTGGTCAAAATCTAGGTCACTAGGTAAAATCTTAGGAAAAATATTTTCACTTCATAAATTCAACAATTTTTGTCAATTCTTTATGAAACTTGGTCAGAATATTTGTCTGCATAATATCTTGAAAGTTAATATGGGTCATCCCTGGTCAAAATGTAGGTCACAAGGTCAAATCTTAGGAGAAAGATTCCATGGCCATAAAAAAAAATTGTCAAACCTTTATGAAACTTGGTCAAAATATTTTTGTACATGTTGTCTTAAACATTTGTGAATATGGGTCACCTCAGTTTAAAAACTAGGTCACTAGGTCAAATCTTAGGATATATTTTCCCCGATGTCATAAAAAAAGTCTATGCTTACCAAACCTATCAATATCGGTCAACAACTAAATTCCATTGCTCCTTTATAAACAAACATCCCAATCATGAATTTAATATCTACCATATTTTTCTTCTTTTTTTTCCCCTGAAGGTGGGCATATTAAAATCGCACCGTCCGTCCGTTCGTGTGTCCGGCTCAATAACTCGTGTCCGGGCTGTAACTTTCCCTTGTATGGACAGATTATAAAATAACTTGCCACATGTGTTAGGCATACCAAGACGACGTGCCGCGTGCAAAACCGGTGTCCCTACATCTTAGGTCAAGGTCACACTTAGTGTTTATTCACAATGGAATGCTGCATATAAGGACATGAGTATAGGTTGTCGTGTCTGGGCTGTAACTTTCCCTGTATGGACAGAATTTAAAATAACTTGCCCCATTGTGTACGACATATCAAGGCGACGTGTTGCGTGCAAGACCCGTGTCCCTACCTCTAAGGTCAAGGTCACACTTAGGTGTTTATTGACAAAGTAGTGCTGCATATAAGTACACAGAGTATTTGTTGTTGTGTCCGGGCTGTAACTTTTTCTTGTATGTACAGATTTTAAAATAACTTGCCACGTGTACGACATACCAAGGTGACGTGTTGCGTGCAAGACCCGTGTCCCTACCTCTAAGGTCAAGGTCACACTTAGGTGTTTATTGACAATGTAGTGCTGCATATAAGGACACAGAGTGTTGGTTGTTGTGTCCGGGCTGTAACTTTTTCTTGTATGGACAGATTTTAAAATAACTTGCCACATGTGTTCGACATACCAAGATGACTTGTCACGTGCAAGACCCATGTCCCTACCTCTAAGTTGAAATATACACTTAGTTTTTATTCACAATGGAATGCTGAATATAAGGACATAAGAATGTAAGTTGTCAAGTATGGGTGGTATTTTTTTATGTTCAGAGGCAATTTAAAATAACTTGCCATATGTATTTGTTTGATCTTTAACTTTTTTTGTACTGACCTTGTTCATAGGTCAATGTCACAATAGGGGCATTCGTCACATACTGTGACAGCTCTTGTTTTATTTTAATTAACTTTAAAAATATTTGTGAACATAAAATCTTAGATGATAAAGTGTGTCATCTAGGGTCAAAAACTAGTCTCCTGGACAGATGTTATTGGAAAAGCTGATGTATTTATAAAATGTTCATTTTTCCTCACACAAATGGAATAGTTTCTGTTGATCGGGTTATTTGTATGAACGATATCTCCGATAAGTATAAATATGGGTCTTTTTAGTAAAAATACTAGGTCAATGGCCAAGGTCACCAGGAGCATAGTGTTTTACAAACACATCTTGTTTAATTCTATGAGAAAATAATAATGGTTCCTGCAATGTAGTTTTTGGTCCAATAACATTTGAACTGAAGTATTTGTGTTTCAGGAGAAATATGAAAAATTACTCGAAGCAAACAGGGAGCCAGCAGTGACATACACCAGCAAAGATGTACCAGCTGTGCCAGAACAGGTGCAGGTGACATGCAAGGAGTTGCCAGTGGAGCCACACTCAAGCAGTGAAGAGTCGGCCTATATGGAGGCAAAAATTAATGGTAGGTTATTAGTTGTTGTGTCAATGCATTATTGATAAGCAATGTAAAATTGTTCAGTATCATATTTATAAACCACAGAGTTTATGTTTCTTAGACAAAAGAGCTGCAATTGCTACGGATTGTTGGTTGTTTTCAAGCTCTGCTCACTTCTGCATATAAGATGTCTATTGTAAAGGTTGTCACACTGAGATGTGTTTGTAATTGGATAGCCAAAGACAATTCAGGATATACTTAGGTGGTTGATGTCAATCTTGTAGCAACATCACAAATGTGATAAGCAAGTTAATACACCCAGTACTGGTTTTGTACTGTATTAATGATAATTGATAAACAACATGAACTGAAAGAATGCTGAAATTCAAATTAAACTTATTCAGGAAGGAAAGAAAGTTTATAATTTGCATTTTGCCTGTTCATATATTTACAGAGGTGCAGAAGAAGCGGATATATGACAAACTGCTTGCTTGTTATTATTGTGGAAATGTGTACAAACACAGAATAACTGAGCACTTGCAGCTTGTTCACCCAAACGAAATGGATGTTGCTAAGGCAGTGGGTACGTCAGATGAAAAAAAAGGGACAATATATTCCTCAGATTGAAAAACCTTGGAAATTTTAAATACAATCTTTCAGTATTAGAAAAAAAAGGTAATGATATCATTGTTGCAAGAAGACCGAATAAAGGTCCAATTGTTGCAAAAAATTACCTGCCATGTGTTTCATGCTATGGCTTCTATCTTGGTAAAGATCTTTGGAGACATGAAAAGAATTGTCAACTTAAAGTAGGACAAGTTGGTAAGTCGGCATCTGTTCAGGCAGAATCAAGGGTGTTGCTAAGATCGTCAGTTTCTTCTGATCCAGGGACAGGTGATGGTTTGAAGTTGTTAGACAGATTAAATACAAGATCTGATAGCATAAAATGTGAGATTGTGAATGATACACTTGTTATTAAGTTTGGCACAGTTTTGCTTGAAAAGCTTGGTGACAGAAGAAAGAACGATATTTCTCAGCGAATTCGTCAGCTCACTCGCTTAAAGATGCAGATCAATACAACTAAGAATGATAAGACCGAACAATTATTTGATTTGATTTCTGGAAATGGATTTGATACTGTGGTGGAAGGGGTGCGGAACTTGTGTGGGACATATGAAAACGAGGAAAAAGTAGTGAGAATGAAGAAACCTGGACTTGCATTAAGATTGGGACACAACCTGATTAAAGCTGCAGAAATCAAATGTGGTATGGCCTTGAGAATGGATGATGAAGCAAGCTGTAATCAAGCAGAGACATTTTGCAAGCTTTACAGACGAGAGTGGAATGATAAGATATCAAGTGTTGCCTTAAGTACCCTGAAAACAAACAAGTTTAACAAGGGCCAAGTGATACCATTGACAGATGACCTTGTGAAATTGAAAAATCATTTGTCATCAAGAATGTCTGCACTTGCAGAAAAGCTACAAAGTTCACCTGCATATAAAGTTTGGCGTGAATTGGCAGAGGTCACTATGGTCAAAATCCTGTTACTGAACAAGCGCCGAGGTGCTGAAGCATCCAAGTTACTGATTAGTGCATATCAGAGTCGGCCTAACTGGGAAGAGACTACAAACAAAGAGATACTTGGCAGTCTTTCTCCGCTGGAAAAGAAGATGTTCTCTAGGTAATCAGTTGTTTATCTTCACTGTGTTTATGGTTTCAATCCAAGGGCGACCAACACAGACTTTGAGGTAAGTTGACCAAAGGCATGTACTAAAGTCAGTTGCCTTCCACCTCTGATGCATGTGGAAAAGCAATTTATATGGTACCCATGTAGATCCTTGAGAGACTTGACTTCCTTTGAAATGGCGTAAAAAGTGACGGCATTAAACCACATACAAACAAACAAACCATATTTACCATATGACTTAATTTTCACCAAAATATATATTTTTTAGACAAACACCAACATTTGTAAACAAAGGCACTATTTAGTACAACATATGCCATGATCAGTGGAAGAGTTAATATATATATATATATATATATATATATATATATATATATATATATATATATATATATATATATATATATACTATATGCACATTGTGGGATGTTTTATTTTTTTGTGTTGTGGGCAAACATATGACAGGAAGTGGGAGAAAAAAATGGATGCTTTAACTATAATTGGTGTTTGTTTTTTAATACTTAGCTTTATTACATTATTGGGCATTCTATTTTTTCAATGGAAGTTACTAAAAATAGCACAGTGGTGGAGCTATTTAAATAACTAGAGACTTTTAAAAAGGACTTAAAATGGATTACCTTTTGGTTATAGTTTGTATTTGTGTGGTTATACTTTGCCTTGCACTTTTAACGATGGCCCTTTTGGGTGTATTTTTATAAAAGACACATTCATTTAAACAGATTTGTGGTGTTATTGCCATGTAGATACAAGTGATATTTCTAGAAACTTTCAAGATGTATAAAGATGTTAGAAAGGAAGGACCTCTTAGTGCAGTGTGTTTGCTGTAATTGTGTAGAAGACCTCTCATCAGGTTGGTTGGTTGATTTGGTTTGTATTACTGAAATGTTAGTACTTCACTCGGGATAAATTAATGCACTTGGTTGACAGGCCTTGCTTTACAAGATATGATTGTTTGAAGTAACATTTTTTTAATCATCGGTTGGACTGTCCGGTGTATGAAACAATCATGTTTCATGTATAATTAATTGACTATCATTCAATGAAATTCATAGGGGCAAAAGGATTTGAGGCTGGAGTCTGGTTTTCCAAATTTTCACAAGGTGGGGAGAGGAATTTTTCTGACGCGAACAAATGTTGATCTAAAAGTCATGAATTCTGAACATGTGAAAATAATTTGCCAAGGCCTGCAAAAAAAATACATTTGGTTCGGGTAACCTGACAATACCTACATAAAAGGCGCCGACCCTACCGTTTTAATTGTCAATTTGAAAAAAAAAAAAAAAAATAATAAAAAATACATATATTTTATAATTGCTTTTCAATATGTAGTCTAAAACCTTAAATGCTTATACAGAAGATAACACCATTCTCCAATGATGAAAATTACATTCTTATATAAAGCCTTATAAAAAAAAAAAAAAGCCTACCTACGCTACCTATTTTTTAAAAGGATGTTACCCTAACCAAACAATTAAATTTTTTAGGCCCAATCATAAGAGCATATGATCAAATGCATTAAAACAAACAAAAAGAAAAAAATCTATTTGGCTATCATTGGTGGTTCTTAATAGCATGGTCTTTTGATTTCTGTATTTCAGGATGGATATGGTCCATACCCAAGGAAAGCAAGACAAAAAGGTGGCGACTCTTCTGAACCGAGACATGGTAGACGCCATTAATCTACTCATAGCCACCAGAGCAGCTTGTGGCATTCTAGATACAAACAAGTATGTGTTTGCCAACCAATTAGATGGACACCTAAGTACCTGGACAAGTCTGCGTGACCAGGCAGTACAGGCCCAGTGCAGTAAACCAGAGTTGATAAACTGCAACTCTTTGAGGAAGAACATCGCAACAGTATGTCAGGTGTGTTCCTTGTATATCTTTACTCAGTCCCTTAATGTGTCACATATCAATCTTGAAACATCTTCTCCTCTGGAACAGCATGGCTCAGAGCTCTGATAATTTCATGTAGACCCATGTAATCAGAGTTATACACAAATGGTCCAACCCCAGGAATCATGTTTCCTATGGAAATATATAGGAAAACCTTTTAAATCTGCTTTAAAACTGTGGGGCACAGAGATTTGATAGTTGATATGGAGACTCAGCTAATGGACATTTACCATGATTGCTCAGAATTTGCTACGCTCCTGGGGATCAAAAATGGCCACACCACAGTGACTTATGTCTATTGAAATGTATAGGAAAATCTTACTGAAACTGCACAGCCCATAGCTCTGATAATTAGTATGTAGACTAACGCCACTGGGGTTAAAAATGGCCCTATACAGAGGGTCATTTTTTTCTAGTGGAAATGTACAAAGAAAACAATATGACAGTCTTCTTAAAACTATGAAACTGTACAGTCCAAAGCTCTGATATTTTGCATGTAGGATTATGTAATATACCTGTACAAAGATTGTTTAAACATTGCCCGTTTGGGTTAAAAACCGCCCTGCCTTTTAGGGTCACAAGTTTCATATTGGCAAATATAGGGAAAAAACTAACAATTATTCTTTTCTGAACTACATGGCCCCAAACTTCAATATTTGATGCTTGTGAAACTATACTTCCTATAGAAATGCATGTAGGAAATTAATTATTAAAATACATAGGGCCGGTAAAGTATTAGGCCCCTTGTTCTTATAAACAGCTCATACTTATTTCTTTCAGCTGATGGATCTCAATGATGGCGAGGTCCAATGGGTGTCCAGCCATTTGGGGCACACAGTCAAAACACATAAAGATTTTTACAGGCTGCAAGAAGCAGCTATAGAAATCGGAAAGGTTTCAAAGCTGCTGATAGCAGCAGAAAGTGGGAAACTTTCAAAATATAAAGGGAAATCTCTTGCAGCCTTACAATTTGATGGTATGAAAATTTAAATAAATTAGACAATATTGTAAATTCAACCCAGTGTGTAAGCTGAACTGCTGTTTAACAACTGCTGTGTTTTGTTTGCTGTCCATAAAATGGCATAACACTGTATTATTGGCAAATTACATGGTTTCGAAAATGATTAAATATAGTCTTTTTATCTTGATTATGAACCATTAAACAATTCACTTATGTCTGTAAATTTTTCACAAAGTTATAGTGAAAGTTATCAAGTTGCTGCTATCATCAGATCAGGTAGAGATGGCCATTGATCATCGGGCGGCAGGAGCATACAGATTTGCCCTTTTGTGGCATATGTTATGATAAAAGGTAGATGTCTCAGGATGAGCAAATTATTTTACAAAGAGCTAAATTATTGTACTCTTATAATTCAGATGATGATGAATCCGATAATGATGAGGATGATGATGATGAGGAGGCAACAAAAGACGATTCAATAGACGATGCTCTGGCCGGAGACATCAATGGTAATTAAGTGTATATGTTCACAGTTTGTCTTGTCCTGTCACAACGAAGACAGCATCATATTTCTTTAGAAACAGTATGAAAATTGATAAAACTATTCATTTTTCTTAATGTCAGATTTTACATGCAGTACAGTAAATCTAACTCACATCAAAAAGCTTATTTTTACAAAAAAATGTAGGGATACATGAAGAAGTTAATATTCAACATTGTTCTGTCAATTTAATTTCATAAAATTTAAATATGAAGTTTTGATTACAAATTTTCAAGATCTGTTCTGGGGTTTGCACAAAAATGCAGTTTTAACTATACTTCTGGTGATCTTTGTATAAAATAAGTGATAGCATGATCTGCTGTATGCTTTTCTGATTCCAAGTATGTATTTGGTAATGAAAAAATATAATGAGCCAATTTTCTGTACATTTACTGGAATGTGTGACATAAAAGTCATTCTACATGTACATATTTACTATAGAGTGTATTGAGTTGATTCAATCATGTGTAGTATTGGTTAAATGTTCTTTTTTATTAGATATGCCATTAGCTGATGGATCTGACAGAAAGGACGAAGTGGGGGATGATTCACTCAACCAAGAAATAGTTCAAGAAGAAAATGGTACATTTCAATAACCTTTAATACATTCCTATACTTAAAAGTTATTATGCCCCCCTTTGAAGAAGGGATGCATTGCTTTGCAAATGTCGGTTGATCAGTTGGTCTTTTTGTTGATGGACCAAATGTTGTCCACTCAATAACTAGGTTTGACCTACATTCATTAAACTTGCAGTGGTATATATTTTTCAGTTCAATCTTCACCAATCTTAGTGAAAACCTTTGTGGGTATATTATCTGATAATCAGCAAAATCACTTACGTCTTCCCAGGATTATGGCCCTTGATTTATCCAAATTTGGCCAATTTTGCTCTCTTAACTCCCTTATTTTTAGTCCCAATCATCACCAAACGTGTAGAAAATGTTTGTTAGCATAATATCTTAATCAAGTTGGATAACCAGGGAAATAAATCTCTACAGGCACTCCAGGATAAAAGCCCTTAAATTGTACACATTTGTCCAAACTAGCCTTGTCTGGTCACTGGCTCAAATATTTTCAGTCTGATCTTCACCAGACTTAGTTAAAATGATTGTGGGATTATGTCTTGGTCAAGAGAGAACAAGCAAACTGCTGCAGGCACTCCTTAATGATGGTCCTTAAAATTTTCCAAGTTAGTTTGTCTACCCTCCAACTTACATTTCAGTCTGATATTCTCCATATAAAATATTTGTAGGCATATAATCTCAGTCAAGTTTAATAGCTAGGGAAATAGCTATAGGCACTCCTGGATTATAGCCCTTGAACTGTTTAGCCAATTAAGCCTTTTATTCTCTCTAACGCATTTTTAGTTGGAACTTCACTAAACTTGATAAAAATGTTTGTATACAAAATATCTCAGCGTATGAGACAGGCTGGAAATAGTGTTGGGGCATACATTTTACGTACATCTCATGTTGTTGTTCATGTTTCTGTCTTGCGCATATTGAGCACAGCAGAGTTTGACCGAACCTTCTGGTAGCGGAAGACCCTTGATGCCCCTCTGAGTGAGCATGTCTGATACTTTTGCAAGCAACTATGTCCAACCAGTGATGTTAGAAAGTCTGAACAGATCTGTTAGAGCTAGAACTTGGGCTATGTTGTGAAGCACTAATTATTATAAATTTGAGATCTTTTTCATGCATCATTATAACAACACACCATTTGCAGTTGTCACTTGGAACTTTGAAATCAATGTCTGGAGTACACTTTTGTGGCTTTAGTAGCTAACTTTTGCAACCTTTTATTTTTAACCTTTTTAAGAAGGTAAGCTTTTTTTTGTATATTACATAAACTATAGTGCATGTTTCAAACAATAATATGATCAGAAAGTGTTATATGTATTTTATAGCCATTGACTCATCAAATGACGAACCACCAGAAAAACCTCCTTACCAAAGACCCCAGAGAAAACGGCGTGTGAAGGCTGCTAGGAAGGAAATTTGCTCAAGAGGTAATAATAATTACCTTTCACAAGCTCTGTGCATTCCATCCTTGCATCTTTTGTTTTGGATACACACTTTGTCTGGAGCATAGCACTTAAACATTTGAAGGGATTTTGTTTAAGTTTCAGATAGTGATAGAGGAAACTGAGAGAAAGTGCAATGTATAATGCTCATTAGTTTGCCTTGCTTATCTTTGAATTATAAGCCTTACTGAACTCACTCTATGTAAAAATAACTCTAAATACTGTGAGTGTTACTTTTTGAAACTTCGCACTTTGGCATAAGATTTTGAGAGACCAGTAATTTTACAATGCTTATCTCTTAAATTACTTCATTAAATGTCTTGTCCAGAGCATAAAAGTAAATAGAGAACAACAAAAGGGATTTTCTGTACCCTTTACACATTTGACAGAAAATTGCCAGGAAGTACAGTGTATAAGAACCATTCTGAAGTACAGTGTACAAGAATCATTCTTACCTTCTCATATTTTGTTTTCAAGTCAAATGATTTTTTACTATCATCTCACATGGTTGTACTGCACAAGCCTCCAAGGCATACATTGGAGTGCATGCATTGGTTTTGTAAATAAAATGTATTTAACATTCTTACGGTTTGAATGTCAGAATGCTATAATACTTTCTTTTTTTATTTGTAATTACTTGTTAAAATGTGTAAGTAGGCTGATTGTTCTAATTAAATTGGGGTGGAAAGTTTTTTTTAAAAATATCTAAGGGCTATTACAGTAAAACATATAACCCACGAGGGAGGCAATTATTTAAATGGTATATGGGTGGGTGTCTTTTTGCCAATGTGGACCCCGAAAGGGTAAATTTGCATTTGTAGGGGGTGGTATATTTTAAAAGTGCCTTCCCTCGTGGATTATTTGTTTAAATGGAATAGCCCTGATATATGTATTGCAGTATTGGTATATCCTGTAAAAGTAAGTGAGTATTTTTGTTAAGCTACTGTAAATATAGGAAGATTCCTTCAGTATTCCTACATTTTTTCATTATTTATCTATATGTATGTAAACATTCATAATATTTATTAACAAAAAGTGTTGTATTTCTTTTATCTAGCCAGAGAATCATCAGTTGAAGAATTACCAGTTGCACGGCTTTGTCAAAAACGCCAAAGAATACACCATGTAATGCCTGCCCAGAAGGAATCTTCATCAAGGGGTAACAGTTATTAATTTGTATATGCCCGTCTATGAACAGGATTCATTATGGTGTGATTCATATCCTATTTTCTGCCCTGTATATTCATTACCTTTGAGTAATTATGTCTCCCTCCACATAATAGGTAGGGAGCCATTTTCATGTTGTGCTGGCTGTCTGTCTCTCAGGATGGATGTCAACAAATTGTTTTCAAGCTTCTTCTCCTAAACTGCTGGTCATACTCCAGTGAAACTTGAAATTATTGATGATTACTTTAAAAGCCTCCATATGCTTATTGTCAGCATTTTCCATTTTGATGAATTTTTAGAGGACCTTAATGTGTTGTGAACTTGCCAATAACCTTCTTTAAATCAAGCTTGAGCATATGCATATTTCTCATGATTTTCTTTTTAATGCTAGAGTCTTGACACATGGAAAGAATACATTAAGACAAAGTGTTGTGTACAATACCAATCACTTTACTTGCTTTACTTTGGAATTATATCCCTTTACTTAAAATACTTTGTCTGAAACTACATAGCCAAGGTCTTTGATATTTGAAGTATCACCTAATACATTACATAGACGTATATAAGTAAACCCTTTGAAAAAGAGGTCAAGTTTGTCAGAAAATTCCTTTTTTAGTGTTAATGATATGTTTCTGTTTATATGTAGATAGCCATGCAGACATGGATAGTGATGACTCTCTTCACGATCCCACATACACTCTCGAAAAAGGATCTGAGGAATCAAGTGGAGAAGAATTAAAAATGCGAAAAAGGAGATGGTCAGAGGAAGAAAACATCATTTTCAAACAGTGTTTTAAAAATTGCCTTGATGATAAAATTATGCCAACTAGTGTTCAACTAAAAGTGGCTGCAAAACGGCTGCCAGAAAGAGGAATTGCGCAGATAAGAACTAGAGTTCACAATGTAATAAAAGGAAAACAAGTAATGTAAACACTTCTATGAAAAAGCTTTTGTTATCCCCCTGCCAACTGGTTGGGTAATGGTCTCTGTCCGTCCTTCATGATGCTGACCTAAAAACTTTATGGACTGAAAGATCACAGAAATGAGGAGTTCAGAGAATAGGGTTCTTCACATTAGCTGTCATTGTATTTTTGTCATTGCCTTGCATGTGTTGCCCTTGTTTTTTTGTTGTTGTTTTTAAGTTCATCACATAATTAATTTTTATTTTCAGACTGAACTATTAAACATTTATGTTTTACGGGGTTAGGCAGGGGATAATGGCAATGTTACTTGGATCTTGTTAACGCTCAAAATGTTAGAGAATCCTGTGTTGTAGCCCTTCCAAACATGTTTGACTCTTTTTTTTGAAAGGTTTAAGGGTCATTGTATGTTATGGTCTCAGTCATTTGTCTGTCTGCACCAACAATATCATACTTTTGTGGCTCTGTGCAGGCCTGTACCTCAAAGATCAAGATCAAACCTTATGGTTCTTTGTCCGGGACATATTAAACACCCTGAAGGATCTGAAATAAATTTGGGCATATATTTCCCCAATTTGTGGAGCTCTTGTTAGGATTATTACTTTGCCGAAAAAAAAATGACATTTTTATGCTCCCTGCATATAAATCTGTACAGTTGTAGACTTTTTTGAGGTTGTGTCATGTTTAAGCCTTGGTTCAAAGTCGAGGTCACAGTTTATGATCAAAGGCTACCAATATTGCTGATTTTGAATATATGCTTGTTTCTCTTAAATTTTCTGTTGAATATGTTGTCATTGACTAACAGATTGGACATTGTTTATTTTGTTGCTCATTTTCTAAGGGAGAAAGAGACTTTGGAGGGTTTTTATTGACTATGGTCTATAGACTGGTAGTTCCTGTCCATTAGTTTGTTTTTTCTTGCCCCCTTATGTAGCTTATAGTATTCAAACTGTCCCTCGGTCCATTCTTGTCCGATGAACGTCTTGGTGCATGGACCAACTTTTAATTAATTTTGGACAATTTTCTTTTCCCCTAAAACATTAAACAACTTTTGCTTGTCCAATCATTTAATTTGTCATGCATGGAGGAATGTTAAGTAACTTGGTGCAATGATCATTATAGCCTAAATGTATACACATATATCTACCAGGTCTCTCAGTTCTAGGTCAACATCATAATTTTACCCTTCTTTTTTGTCTTTGTTATGCATGGACGGATTTTAAAATAACCTCGTCAAAATGTTCATTCTCACACAAAAATGTGTAGCAAATATAAGCCAATGTTTCCAAGTTCAATGTCACGCTTGTTTTAAAAAATGGAAGCTGTTTTGTTACCTAATTTTTAATTAGAAATATTTGGTTGTAAAATATTAAATTTCAGAATAAAAATTGCATAAACATTTGAGGTTTACAAATTTTATTATTCTATCTTGTTACATGACTATTAATTGTTAAATCTGTATATGACCAAATGTTTATACAGAGGGCAGTATTTTAAACATTAAACAACAAGAATGGAATATTTTCAGCTAAAATTATTGAAAAGTATCTCTGCATTGAAATGATGACTTTGATACAGTTTTTTCTTCTAAGTTATTTGAAATACTGCAGATATCACATTAAACTCTATATATTTCCCATCTGCCCTAAATGCTATATTTTCATATATTATTATTATTATATATGTACTTGTCATCTGCCCACAACCTGTCTTCTTAAGTTCCCATATATTAAGCATCTGCTCTTAATGCAATATTTTTTATTTTATTTTAAAGATGGGAAGATTCCTGACTTTTATTAGTGTTTTGAGTATTTGTTTGAAATGTTGTGTGTTAAAAAATATGTTTTGATATTGTTATTTAACAGCAAACCTTTTAGTACATATATATGTAATATATCATATATATTTCTTTGTTTAAAACAAACAAAACCTGGATTTGTTGATGTTTTCTTTAAAAAAAGGAACTGCTCCTAATTAGAATGCTCTTTAAAAAAGTACATAATGGTTTGTTCGTTCAAATGTTTATTATTTTACAACATACAACTTCTATTTAAAGAACACTGGATATATCATATGTTGATATGTGACACATTTTCAAATTTCCCCTTGTATTGGGCTGAATTGTTTTGGTCTTTCTAAGGTTTGTTTTTCATTCCTATTAAAAAGCATATTTTTCTTGGTAGCAAGTCCGGCAGTTTAAAAACCAACAACACCATTTGTTTAAATAGTAGTGTTTTTTCTTCTACACATTTTGCAGGTTTTTTAGCTCGACTATTCGAAGAATAAGGAGAGCTATCCTAGTCACCCGAGCGTCGACGTCGGCATAACCACTTATGTTAAAGATTTTGTATGAGTCAAATATTGACATATGGCTTTGAAACTTCGCACACTTCTTCATCATCATGCCCCCAACCTGTACACAGGAGGAGGTAACTCTATTAAGCATTTTGACAAAATTATGCCCCTTTTTTTACTGAGAACTTACGTTCAAGTTTGCGTACCACCTCAAATATTTTCAAAGTCATTTGACATCTGGCTTTGAAACTTTGCACACTTGTTCACAATCATGCCCCCAACCTGTACACAGGAGGAGGAGGTAACTCTATCAAGCATTTTGACAAAATTATGCCCCTTTTCAACTTAGAATTTATGTTAAAGTTTGTGTACCACCTCAAATATTTTCAAAGTCCATTGACATCTGGCTTTGAAACTTTGCACACTTGTTCACCATCATGCCCCCAACCTGTACACAGGAGGAGATAACTCTATCAAGCATTTTGACAAAATTATGCCCCTTTTTCAACTTACAATTTATGTTAAAGTTTGTGTACCACCTCAAATATTTTCAAAGTCCATTGACATCTGGCTTTGAAACTTTGCACACTTGTTCACCATCATGCCCCCAACCTGTACACAGGAGGAGATAACTCTATCAAGTATTTTGACAAAATCATGCCCCTTCTACTTACAATTTATGTTAAAGTTTGGGTACCACCTCAAATATTTTCAAAGTCCATTGACATCTGGCTTGGAATCTTTGCACGCTTGTTCACCATCATGCCCCCAACCTGTACACAGGAGGAGGAAAATCTATCAAGCATTTTGACAAAATTATGCCCCTTTTTCGACTTAAAATTTACATTAAAGTTTGCGTACCACCTCAAATATTTTCCATTCAAATTATGTAAATATCTCAGCACATCATGTATTGCATTGAAATCTAATCTAACAGTGATCCATGCATGTTTTGCCAAAACTTTTCAATCCATACACCAAAAAGCGGCGGAATAGTTGAGTTGCACTGTCTCTGTGACAGCTCTTGTTATATTTGTGAGAATATAAGCTATCACTAATATCAACAATAATTATATTAATATTGCTCAAGCGCTTCAATTTGCTATAATTCAATTCAAGTTTATGTATTTGTAACAACTTAAATGTGAAAATGAATGTGTTCACATGATTTTGGGCAATTGGTGTTACAACTTATTTTCTAATCAGACTTGCAATTTACACATTGTGTTTAGAAAAGAGAAATACTTTTATTCCTTTGATATTGGTGAACATTTAATAACGATAATTAAAATCAACATAATACTAAGGTCATGTGATTTACAACATATTAGCAATGACCGGTATATAGAAACTCTCAGCTTACTGTATCAACATCAGGCTTGATCCCATTGTAAATTTTATGTAAGAATGTATATTCTGTTTGTTTGGTATCTGCTACTCGGTGAAATAAATTGTTTATTCATAATACACTTGTCTGTTATTATTTTGGTGTCAGTCAAGGCGCTGACACTATATTGTTTTCACTCCTGTCAGCTGGGCGGATTGCAATGAAACTTGGTGCGCTGGTCGTTGAGTCCTAATTGAAGACAGTTTTTAACCAGGGTTTCACATACCTTTCATGGGATTGAGTTTGGGGTCCCTAGGGTCAAGGTCACTGTTACTATGAAATAGAAAAATGGTTGAAACTAAGTAACTTTAGTTAGGGTTGATATATCTTGACCAAACTTGGTCTATAGGAAGATTTTACGGATACCTTTCATGGGATTGCGTTTTGGGTCCCGAGGGTCAAGGTCACTGTTACTAAAAAAAACGGTTGAAACTGGATAACTTTAGTTAGGGTTGATATATTTTGACCAAACTTGGTCTATATGAAGAGTTTATGGATACCTTTCATGAGATTTCGTTTTGGGCTTAGGGTCAAGGTCACTGTTACTAAAAATAAAAAATAAAACGGTTGAAACTGAAAAACTTTGGTTAGGGTCCACATATCTTGACCAAACTTGGTATTAAGGAAGGGTTTATGGATTCCTTTCATGGGATTGCGTTCGAGGTCCCTATGGTCAAGGTCACTGTTACTAAAAATAGAAAAACGGACACAGGCTGAAGTTTTTCTTTCAATCAACGAAAACTCGTTTCGTTGCATTGCGGCGTTTGTTTTTAATTTATTGATAACTTCAGTTTTGCAAGAGTAAAAAAGATAACAAAGATGATTTTAAAGGCATTAATTCACGATGCGACTAGTTTTCTCCAACAGTTTTGGGACTTAGTTATTTTTTTACTACTTAACCTATAGGAAATGTTTTAATATACAGCCTATAGGATAATCGAAGTACTGGAAGGCGTGAGCTATGAATATTATGTGGGATTCACACACCTGACACCATCTTTGATCGCGTTACGAAAGAGCTCTAGTTATTACCTGTATTCAATGTTTGGTACACTTTTGTACCTGATTGTGTGACCATTGAATCCTACAAATTGTTTTTGCATGTGTTGGGATTGAACTTGTTATTCCAATCTGGTTGGTCGTCAAAAGACTGCCCGATCTTTGAACTATTCGTAAGTGTACTTGATAAGGACTGTTAAACGCAGACAAAAATGTTTCCAAAACAAACCTAAGTGATTTTGTCTACTCTTTCAAACTGGTGTTTGATATACCAGAAACAGTGTTTACAATCCATCGTCATCAACACCATTCATTGTTGGCTCATTTTTTCAAGATCATATGGTACAATGTAGACCTAATCGTCGCTTACGGACAGATTCCAAGAGGATATTCTTCAGCAGAGGAGAAGAGGCAGTCCGATCAGCATAGTGGGAAGTATGTCTGACTAACAGTCTGGTGATCGTGTTCTTGGGTCACATCATGGACGGATTGGACTTCGGCGCTTGTTTTCTTCCACTTTTGCAACTTGAAAACATCGACCAGCTACTACCATCGAAAACGGCGGCGCTTATCATCATTTTAAAGAAATAGCAGCAACAATTCGTTCTCTTAATAAAAAAAATGTCAAACACGGAATGTAGAAGACACTACAGTGGAGCTGGTGGAAGAAGAAGAATATGCCATGGACAAAAGGACCTGGACCTAAAGCTCGGATCACTGCAAAAGGCGAACCCAGAAGAGACGTGAATACCTACAGTTCCAACCAGACCGACCTCAACACACCCTAACATTACCAGGTTCGGATGACACGAATACTGCAAGTAAAAAAATAAATTTTCTATTCAAACCACAACCTCCCGAAACTAATCCTACCTACATTTAATGAAGATTTAACCCAGAGGCAAACTTTCTGGGACTCGTACGAGACATGAACACATTGCAATTCATCTATACCCGGTGTTTGGTAGTTTACTTACTTACGCTGGTAACTTCATGGTTCCGCCGCATCAGCTCTACCTTGATTTCCACTGACAAATGCCAACTATGCTGGCGCTATCGAGTTCATGAAACAGAGATATGGCCAATCGCACAAGGCTATCGACATATATATGCAATCTATCATTGATTTACCAGCCCCTGACAATTGTGTCTCAAGCATACGCAATTTCCACGACAAAATGGAGACGCACATACGGGGACTGCAGTTGCTTGGTAAGTGTCAGGACACATACGACGATATGCTAGCGCCTCTAATTTTCAGGAAATTGCCGCCCGGCAACCCAAGAAGTCTCACACGAGAGCAGGGGAATTCGCAATGGGAGTTACAGAAGCTGCGCCACGCCATCTACCGGTAAATTGAAATTACCGAAGCGGGACAGACACACAACGAAAGAAAACCTTTCATCCTGACTGCAGTGTTTCACACAACGAAACGTAATGGAAGTGAATCAGACGGTAACCGGAAAGTCGGAAACAACGAAAGGAAGAAATGCATTTTCAGCGATTTTCCTCACGACAATGAGTGCAAAACCATCACGTCGGTAATCGAACGTAAATTCATTGTGAAATCTAAGGGTCCATGTTTTAACTGTCTGAGCAATCGTCACATTCAGTCAGCTGTCAGTCTCGATAGAGATGTCGCCAGTGCAATGGAAAACACCATACAAGCATCTGTGAGAAGACCGCTACAGCGACATCTACAGGAACGGTTACTTAAAACGACCAGTCCCCATATGTTAGTGCAAACAATTAAACGTCTACCTTGCATTCCTCGTCGAATCAGCCCAAGTCCGACGTTTTGCTGAAAACAGCAGTAATGAAAGTGAGTTAGGAATCGTTTGTGATCGATGCCAACATATAGATGGGTGAAGGTGACCAACGTTCGTTCATTACGTCTGAAATGGCATGCAAGCAACAATTCAAGACTGAAGGAGTTGACGTCATTCATACTTCGACGTTTGGTAATCCTGTCCATCGCCAGAACATCTTCAAACCGCAACGGTTCCCGTCAATGCTTCTTAAGCGAAAGATTACCTATCCGGGTCTTGATTGTTCCAGTTATCGCAAAACCTATTGACAATAGATGAAGACAGGCCGTGAAATAATTGTAGTACCTACAAGGCTTACAATTGGCACAACCTGTAACGATGTATGCTTCATTTGAAATATATGGACAGGCTACACAAATCAACATGATTTCCTTACCTGTTGCCACAAAAACAACAACATTTTACTAAACTGATTGTGTTGAATGGTCATCGTCAGTAGCTCAATGCCGTCTCGCACATACCGTTACGCGTTTACGCCTTAAAAACCGGATTTCAAGCATACGTCATTACGTAAAGAGTGTTCTCCGTTCATGCGTAGTTTGTCGTCGAAATACCGGTAAACCATACAGCGCAGCAGAAGAGCCACCACTTTCACCGTCCATTACAGTCAGAGATGACTCATCTTTCACTGTATCAGGCCCAAACTCAACGTGCTATGATAGGGGAAGTGACATTTAAAAGTGATGCATTGAAATGTTATTTAAACATACTTAGACCTCAAGTGTAGGTTACAAATAATTTGTTATCTTCGGTGGCCCGTAGTATGTCACGAACTGGGCGCCAATACGATCGCTTTGTTTGGCGTCCGTGGCGTCGTTGGCATCACCTCCGTAATTATTATATATAATATGTCAGATTATGAAAAAGATGCAAACACGACAACGCGATCATCCCCGCAATATATATTCAATATATCGTTTTCAATACAAGTTACAAGTTTCTATTGGCAAATCGGCATCTTGCCTTTGGCCATTTACACCACAGGCATCTGGATCATTGTTTGTCACTTAAATGTTGTTGAAAACCATTTGGGGTATATACAATGAGATAAACAACACATCTGAAGATATTTAGTCTCTTTGATATACAAAAAAGAAAGTTTTGAATTTGCTGTACTCTTTCCGACTAAAGAAAAACACGAGAATTGGACATTGAATCATGCTTGTTTGTCTAAAGACAATATAGTTTTACCAACATATCGCACACCATTTTAAAGGTAATTGACTCTTCTTTCCATATCATTTATCTAAAAATGGATTGTTTATATGTTGGTTGAGAAATTTGCATAAAACTGGACTCAACCGTGAACTCGGGTAAGTTTGAGTTACATACCTTGTTTCTTTTTTGTATATCAAAGAGACTAAATATCTTCAGATGTGTTGTTTATCTCATTGTATGTACCCAAAATGGTTTTAAACAACATTTAAGTGACAAACAATGATCCAGATGCCTGTGATTTACACATTGCATAAATATCGATATGGCCAAGACACAAACGTACATGAACAAATATTACAAATATGATATAATATGAAGATGGTTTGCTTTTTAGGGAGAAATACATGCATAGAGATGGTGTGTGTCCAAATAAAATTTGGCGTGATGTCAAATTTCCGTCTTTGTCTTCACGCACAAGAGTATTTTCAATGAGTTTATCAACAAAATAAAACATGATTGCTAAGTGTAGAGTACATAATAAGCTTGCGTGTTTATCAGAACGAAAACACTCTGAAATGGACTTAATTCAAAAAGTAATTATGGAATGTATACTGTTGAAAATATAAGTAACAGTAAGGCTATTATTTGACCTGCGCCGCTAAAGCCCAAGCGGGTTGCTATGGTGACCGGAAAAGCAAGGTTGTAACTAGTTGAACATTAATTATTTTTTTTACAAATGAATACAAATTGTTTAAAGCATTATGTGTGCAAGTATCTATGAAAATATGCATGTGGTGAATATATATGTCCACGAACTTTGTTGAAAGAAAACAATACTGTAGCAGACTGAGTGAACAACGTCTCCATTGTACAGTGTGTATCAGAAATTTACCAAACCGCGTTACAAAGCTTATCTTTTCGTGTCTTTAATTGATACTGTCGCGACCCCACTGCACATTACCCCGTTTCCCGGTACTCTGTGCGTGAATCTACTGGTAGTGATAGATTTCTTTTTTTCTGTTTATTTTGTAACTTAGTAATGCATTTTTAGAAATTTAGATGCACAATATGCCGTTTTCCCCATTGCAACACGCACAAAAAAAACGAGTTCAAGCTCAGTATACATGCTTTGTGCCAGAATTGATTTTGAATAACTGTGTTCGTTGATCATTTTATCTTTATTTTGTTGCTGGTGCCCCAACCCCTTCTCCACGTGGGACATAACATAGGCACATAATCTGAATGAACTTTAAACAGATATTCAAAAGTTAGCCAAGTCGTCGATCGACTCAGAAAAAAAAGTATGAAAAAAACTTTCGTTTGGAAGGTTCTCAGAACGGATTTTGGTTAAGAACCGTTAGACAATCAATCGTGACGGCATTGTAAGTTTTAGTGATTAGTATAATGATCGTGATGCTTACTAACATACAGGCGAATATAATTGCAGTTACTGAAATTTTCGAGAATGCCGTCCTTAGTCTTAAAGTTATTCGACATTTGAACAGGCCGACACGAATAAATGTCTGCCTTTCGCTGTATCTCATCTAAAACACTGCCTGTCTGGCAAGTAATCCATTATCAGATGTTTAAGAAGGTTTGGAGAAGGGTTAGACATTTTAACCAGTGGTGTAGCTACATAAAGGCCTTGTAGGCCCAGGCCTACAACTTTAATGGGAAATGACACATTTGAATAACTCCAAAAATGCAACAAAAAATAATAGCTACTCGATCAAACACTTCAAAAGATTGTTTTATTTTAAGGAAAGCAATTTGGTGTTTATTATTAAACTACCTGCAGGGTGTATTGCTTAATATGACTGTAATCATTGCAAGTATAATTGAGTGTGTGAAATGTGCATATAAAAGTCCCCAAACTCACATAGCATCATCGGGCCTACAAGTATTTTATGCCCTAGCTACGACCCTGCATTAGAACGAACTATATATATTGTATCAGCCCACACTGCAGAGCGAAAGTGGGCAGGATAGTGTATTGGGTCATCTGCCCGTCAAATCAACCCATTACATTTGTTCTTCGCAGAATCAAACTATATTAGTATATATTGTTTACGGTACTTAAAATGCATATATATATGCACAATATATCATCTACAGATATCTGGAAAGCCATCATCCCATATCGTCGGTCCAAGGACAACTGCCCATTTTAACGTCCATATCGGTATATATATATATTAATGATTTGAACATAATTGACAGCTTGGGGTGGGTGTGCGTGCGTGTGTATATGCATGTTTGTGTGTTTTGTGTTTTGTGTTTTGTTTCAATTGATGTTGTACTTTTTATGAAGGCGGTATCGTAAATATGTTACGTTGCCTTAGTGTTTTACCTTCATAAAACAAAAAAGCTGTGAGTCAACGTTGGTCTTTGTTCCTGCGGTGTTAGGAAGGCAAGCGCGTTAGTTTTGCGGGCCAAAGTATTTAAACCGGACACATCTATGTTAAACAACACGCACAGTTCATAGTTTAATCTCAATATAAGGATACGTATCATTGAGAATATGTTATAATTATATAGATGTACAAAATACGCATTAATATTTCAAAAAGCGAATTCCTTTTATTGGAAGTCAGATAATATAATTGCATATTGTTTCAAACAAAAGCCATTCTGCAGCAAACTTGAGAAATTACTCAAAAATTAAAAATTGTACACAATTGTTTTATTGATGAAGTAAATGACATTATTTATACATTTTACAAACCTATTTCGTTTAAGAACGTCTACTTCAGCTTGACCGTTCAATGACGGTAGGGTAACCCCAACCTGACAGTATATTAATACATAAATAAATAAATGTATGTGTGTTTTCTTTGTCGTTTTTGTACGCTATGCGTCTCTGTTATAATTAGGGGCTTATCCTTTTATATTTTAATGTATTTTTTTAAATCAACCTGAACGTGTGTCCTTTCCTTTTCATTATTTACAGGTCTTAAAATAACTTTTGTCATTTTAACGAATGTAGTAACTGACAACCGGGCTTGTCCATGTAGGTTTCATCTAGGTACCGTCTCCGTGGTCTAGTGGTTAAGCGTCCGCCTACGGAGCGGGAGGTCGTGGGTTCGATCCCTGGCCGCGTCATACCAAAGACGTTAAAAGTTGGTACAAGTAGCTCACTTGCCTGGCACTCGGCATTTAAAGGGTAGTGCTTGGAAAGGTCGTGTACTAAGTACTGGTTTAACCCAGGAAAGTTGTACCCCGTGTATCGGTGCTTTACACCGAGCACGTTAAAGAACCAAGGGGTTTCTTCGAAAAAAAGCTATGGCATCGCACCCGGACTTCGTTGTATCCCACTACTGTCTCTCAGCTTGCTGTCCCTTCAGCAAAAACAAAGAACCCCGTTGGAAATAAGTGCTTGCACTTTCACAGGTTATCCTTGGCCGAAAGGTCTAAAGAAATTCGCACGTACCCGTGAGGTACACAAAAGGACCAAGTCTGCCAAAGTAGGAAAGGGGAAATGTCCGTGAATTATTATGTTTTCGTTGTGAGGATAGCTGTTTATATATCACTTTATTGTGAAGTATTTGTATTGTGCATATAAGGCATTCATTTCGTTATATATCATATGTTTTGTAAAATGTAAATCGGAAGTTTTGTATATTATCTGTTTACTATTATATTAAATAATGTTTATTATTTTTTTGCTGGTGGAGTCACATTTTATTTTACACCAGAACGTTTATCTCAACTCAACTCAACTCAGTTGATTATATCACACACATAAACATGCTTTAAATATATAGTGAATACAACTTATGCGAAGGCATGAATTTAAGTATCTAAAAAGATTTTACAGAAGAGAAAATTGATATTATTAAAGTGAAACTCTTATTCAAAATTAATACAAACACATGTATAACGAACATCATTTTTGACTGATAAACCTTCAACCACTTACTAAATAATGCATTTATGGAAAATATTAATTACTGAAAACGAGATTGTAACCGTGTATTTATTAGCAGAAAGCGCAAAGATATTAAATGATTGGTGAATGCTAAAAGATTAACTGTGATCTACTATCGTCGCATTAGGTAGAAATACCGAGTTTTCTGCACCTTTCTTTCAAATTAAACTCGGTATACATCATAAGAACAATTGTTTTCGACATTCATTCATCTTTTTAGAATATTAGAATAATTCTATTAATTGTGGTACATATCATTTGGGAGTAAGAGTGCATTTATAATGGATAAAAGGAAAACAACGACTTATTTTTTAAGATGTTTGCATAGTTTATCAACTTTGGCAGGTTATTCAGATTTCATTTGAGTTTTCAGATAATACATTTACAATTTTTGAACCACACATAATATATGTTTATGTGCTTGGCTCTAAATATTTGAGCATGTCAATAAAAGTCATAATCTTACAGTTGTTCCATAATATCTGAAGTCATTGAATGGTAACGTATCGGCCATGTTTAATTTGTAAACCATATATTATATTAACCAGTAGTACCGTGCACTTAGTAGCATGCAGATATATGTTAACGCTATTTCCATAAACGAACATTATCATATGTACGTCAGCTCTGCAGTTTGAAACGTCACAGTTTAACAATAGTGTCTTGCTCATGCACAATCATGTATCTTGGGGCTACGAGTATATTACATTATTTTACTTATGTAGCTTTGTATATCCCTTGTATCATATTAGTTAATAACAAATAAATAATCAAAACAACACGCATTACATCATATATATATTTATGTCATGCTTAAATAATGTAATGTTATTCTTAATTGTTAATGTATTATATGAAATTAATGTTCTATATTATTCAGTTTTTGATTTATTATTAAACGGAGCAGTCGTAAACTTTTCCAGTCATCGAACGGTTTAACTTGCAATTCATATGCATACGATGTTAATAAGAGAGAGACAGACACAGAGAGAGAGAGAGAGAGAGAGAGAGAGAGAGAGAGAGCATGAAAATATTAATTGGTCACCTATTTACTCGATTGAAATAATATTTTTGTGTCTGGAAAAAAATATCCACTGGCAAATGTTTCTCGGTAGCCACACACAAAACAAATACTATAACTTTTAAATATATAGTTACGATGCAATAAATATTTGTTTTTAATGGACCTGCTTTGACAAACGCTTATTTGTATTTGTGAAATGCCTACTAAGTGCAATACTTTTTTGTTTTCTTTAAGCTCCACTTCTCGCTCATGTACTTTTAATGAAGAAAAGTTGACCGAAGTCGTTATACGAAAAATATTTGAACTACTGGGGTGACTACACGGTTATAAACAAAGCCCCGTGTATCAAAAAGGCCAATGACTTTAGCTGATGATTAAACGCCGCTTCTTTTATAAATTACACAGAAAAGGCTAATTGATCATACGACAAAATACAATCTTCAACAGGAATGGCTTATACTCACAACATCATGACAGCTCACCTCAAAAGAATTATATACTTTAAAATATGATATAATATCTCCGAACGCCGGGTAAATAATGTGATATTTTGATACTGATGAAAACTAATCATAGATTAATTACTTTTCACATTACTTTAAATCTTGTTCTCGAAAAAGTGACCCTAGCTATTTCAGGAGTTTTTCATTGTACAGATGGGAGGGTTAAAATAAGTTCACAGAAAAACACTGATATAAACTCTTTCATTTACTTCGTGCCAAATAAAAGGTTTTATCCCATTAACTTTTATTCGCATTTTATCATGTTCGTCAGACTTTAAAGGTTTTTAATGATGTAAAACAGCCTTTCCAGGTAGAAGAGCTCCCAAACTTGCTAAAAATGCTCTGCATCCTTGGGCCAGGGTCATTTAAGGCACATATGTCTTCCTTTTTTTGCACTTAAATACACAAACAATATGATTAAATTTTGGATTGTGTAGAATTAGACCCATATTTCGCGTAGAAGTATACCTGAAACCCGAATACATCGCAACTACTATTAATACAACCCACAGGAATTTGACTCAGTGTTTGGTCTTAAATGATGTATTAAAATCATTATATGACCAAATACTGACAAAAGCAACAATTTCGGACAAAGACCTGGTCACTAATACTATCATTAAAGAAAGGACCGGCACTACCGACCTGCCAAAAATCAGGTAATCAATTTTGATCTCTGTTTTCTATAACACAACCGTAAGAATCTAAACATACTGAAAACTTTTAATACGCTCCATCCATAGCCTTTGCAATGATATACGACACTTGACACTTCTTTCGCAAATCAAAAAGAAATCGAGCAAATAATTAATCCTGTCAGTGCGATTTTCAAAGGTCGGAAATGTTTATAGAACCCAACGTAAAACAGTGTGATCAGAGTCAAGATCATGCACAGGTGGCATAAAGCAACAATTCATCGACTGTTCCAAACATATATCAACAAAGTTTGACTAATGCATCAATAAAAACCAACCTTTCTTGTGTTTACCATCCATACTCGAAACAACTTTCCGCTAATTATTCTCAGTCAATAATGGCCATTTTTCTTTGCGAGCGCCTGGCTGATGGCCATGAAGTTGACCTTGTTTTCGATTGGATTCTCGCTGGGCCCAGCAGCGCAGCCGTAGAGCGATGCTGAGAGTCAAGGTCATCATATGACTATTCCGTCACAAAAATGGACCCCTATTGAAACAAAAAAAAAATCGGGACGATGAAAACAAACAATAGGAGCTGCTCAGTTGAAATGATTTAAAAAGGATTCTTGTCGGATCTCTTTGTTGTGATTTTGGTTGGTGAAGTTACCTTTTAAAATGGCCTTTCATCGATCTTTGTCATGTTCAGACTACTGAAATAGCATTATATAACCAGTATGTGCATGTGATTCATTAAAGAATTAGACGTACACTTGTTTAGTTATGATCAAATTACAAACGTCACTTTCCCTAAAATAACACTCGGCGTCGATGTTTTCTTTGACGTTGTAACTTTGCTTTAAACGTATGAGAAAGAGATTTAATATAATACTTTGAGGATTCGTCTTCCTAAAAAAGCGATTTAAACGAATACGTGTGTCAATACAATATATGCACTTATATATATATATATATTTTTTTTTTTTTTAATGCGGTTTTATTTGTAAACGAATTTTCAGAAATTAACTTGAAACATCGCTCACGGTCGCGTGGAATTTAGAAATGAAACTGCACGTGCATACACGACATGACAGATAATTTATTAAAGGGGGTAATAAAAACCTGTTAACATTGATAGTTGAGAGATTTGATCAGGTCTTTACATCAAAACCCAAAAATATTCGCAGTCAGGCATTTATGAATATTGTGGCATATATTCAATTGCAAAATGTACAATTCAATTAAGACTGTGTAAAAATGACATTTTGGTAAACAACATTAATGTATTTAAATTCATCCGGCATACTGCGTGGCAAGGACTGATGTCCGTTTCACAGTAATTTGGTGGGAATAAGCTCCTGCTATGGTGTAATTTGACCTGTACAAAATTAAGTGACATTTAACCTATTTTTTTTTTATTTTTTTTCCCCTCAGATTCATCAAAGGGGTCACTCCTACCAACTATCTAGCATAAAATAACTATGAATTACTGCACTTTAACAAAGTCAGAAAATCTCGAAATGCTTAAATAGAGGAAAGTGAAACAACTTCAATTTCATCGAAATGTGATGAGTACGAAAAACATGCCAAGAAAAGCACCCAAACGAAAAGTTGGAACAAACACATGCAGCCAACATGCAGATAAACCTTCAATCTTTCAATTGCAATCAGTACTCTCACCTGATCATGCATCTAGTTGAAGAAATTTGATCAAGTTTCTGAAAGTATCCAAAAAAATCTCAACACAAGGTTCCGATCCATAACTTTAAAAAACCGGTCTATTTTTTTGTAATATTGTATTTAATAATACAATCAACCTTATTCCTATTTCATTCATTACCTTTCAATTATACACGAACACAAAAGGCTTTTTCGTACTCATCACATGTTGGGTAGAGGAGAAAAAACCTTGATTAAAGTTTGTATTTCATTTTAGACCAATTATGTTTAGACTAATTAATGTTTGTCTTTTACTATGGAACTAATGGAACTTTTGATGTTACGATCCAATGCTTACAAGTAAGGAAAGGAGCTTGCATTTTGCGATAAATGGGGTCGCGGGTGTAAAAATGGGTGGATGTAACACATTACGCTAGTGTCATTGTATCATCCTCAGACTAAACTTCATTAGTATGAACTAATAAAAAACGTATCGTTTTAGAAATGTTCATATTTTAAATAATTAACAAACAGAAGCATTTGCATAATCAGAGACATACGTAAAATGCAAATGGATCGAATATTCGACAGTTTTACCCGTTTCATCAACATATTTTTTGCTTGACTTTTAGTAACTTTTATAATTCCTGACAGTGCCGACTCGGTCGTAAATTTAATGAGCTATAAATGAACAAAACAAAACAAAACATTTGGTTTTACCATTTTAACCGTTTATAAAGCATATCACAGTTAACATTCAGTTGCTCTCCCTTGATAATACTTGCACATGCATTCCTGTGTAGACAATGGCACATGGCATTTCCAGTGTGTGTATACCATGTGAAAGATTATGTCATATATGCTTCGTCGGAAGGCAACATTTTGCTTAAAATGAAAGATACCTGTTCTTTTACAAAACCATTTTAAATAAAACAAAGTGCAGTCGATGCCCCGTTAAAGAGCCCCGCATTTGTTTAAATACCGAAATTTGATAAGGTGATTCGTTTCATCAAACACTTCGACAAACCTGTTCCCAAAATAATGCTTTGACAGTGCTCCGTCAGACGGCTGTAGTGTGAAAAGGTTTGTCGAAGTGTTTTAAGAAACTAAACTCTCAGTCAAACTCTGGTAAAAGACCGAAGGCAGGGCTCCATAAGCGGCGTAGACTGCTCTATGTTTCATTTAAAATGGTGAAGAAATAGTGAAGTTGTCTTGGTTTAAAGGTTTTTTTTTAAATCAAAATATTGCCTTCCGACGTAGCATTTATGACACAATTTATCACGTGGTATACACACTGATTTCACTAAGCCGACAATTATTGCAAAAATAATACAATCTGCATGCAATAAACTTTACACATTTCATATCACAACACAAGTAAGATTTTTATAGATTTGAAAATATGTAGAAAAGTTATTGGTTTGCGCGTACCTTCCGGAAAACCGTCGACATTTTCGCGATGTTCGTGCACTGTGCGGTTGATGACAACACAACTATAACCACTCGAAGGGTCGTATAGCGATGATTAAATGCACGACTTCATTTTCGCAACCTAGTTGTCAGACATTTTATTAATGATTTAAGTTTTTATCACTATTTGAAGCTCAAGTTTTGCTGAATACAAAAACAATAAGATCATTTCCGAGCAGTTTGTATCAGTTTCAAAAACATTTCCGGTTAGTGTTATAGATTCCAAAATATTTTTCGGATATTTTCTTCAGTGTAATGATCGATTTGCACGCGAAAATTCATTGGTTTCTAGTGTTTCAAGACGCCCCCCCCCCCCCAACCCCACAACTATATAGGGGATGGAAATTTTACATGCGTACTGTACATTAAACATCATTGGAAAATACGTTATGTTTCTAAGAAGAAAAAAGCTTTGGACGAAACCACTATATATTCGATAACTTGATTTATCCGCTTCCGCTTACAAGTATAAACATATGTGTAAGCAAAACGTTAGATGAAGCAGATCCAGCGTGTTCAAGTTTTGTTTTAATCACATGCAGTTCATCTTCGAAACCTACAACGATGGAGAGCATATGGAGAGGAATTTCAGATAATTCCAATATCATCAATAGCATACATAGATACACTCCAAATCATTAAGTTGAATTTAAAGACGCACAATATAGGTTGAAGCAAAGAAGATGAACATGAGAAAAATGTAAATGATTGAAGTACAAATACAAATATATTATCAAGAGTTTGGCGCTTTTTTATCGGAGAATTTGTGGCTACGTAGCTGTAAATTCAGGAAATCCATTTATTCTGGACCTTAATCATTTAGGTTTTGTTGTTGTTTTAATCATTAAAGTCAAATGAGTATGCATTGAAACGAAAAGAAACTCCATCAGCCTATATTGTGCTTATTCTAAGCATTGTTTGGATAATATCTAAAGTTAATTTCACATGTAATATGGTCGACATACAATAGAATGAATTGATATTTAACTTTAATTATTTAAATAAGTTATATGTAATGTGTCTTTATTGTAGTGTAACGTTGTGAGTCCCTCGTAATGCACCAGTCATTTGTAACCACGCCCCCCCCCCCTCCCCAGGTCCCGGGAATAGCGGGGCCTTTGACTTTCGGTCCAGCCAAGCCCGGACAAAATCTCCGCCCTGCGAGGACGATCTGCTGGTAAAACCCCCGCCAAATGCCCCCGCAACCAAGGGACCCTAGATAAGGCCAATTTCCCGCTATATTTTGGGTGAAGACAAAACCACCGCAGTCACCCGGCACTGCGGGGCCACCTGGAAGGTAAAAACACGGCCCATTTCCCCGGCTATCCCCGGTATACCCCCGGACCTTGGGGGGGGGGGGGCGGGCGTGGTCACAATTGACTGGTGCATAAATGAAAGGGAAGCATACTTTCAATGTGCTCAAAAAGTGATTTTAAATATAAAAAAATAACAAAAAGAAAATAACAATAAAAAAGGTCAAAATTGTTCTGGTTCACGTAAAATTCGGGAAATGTGGTTGTTCAATTTCTGGTCAAGCCCGAATCCATTTTGTGGAATGGATTAGTCCCATACGCGTCTTTTATTTCATGTATATGGATGAAAGCGTCAACTACAAGTAAATAATAAATAACTCATCATTACTCTGCAGACAACTATGGACTATTGTATTTAATACTTATAAGATTTACTTCCCCTTACATGCATCTCACTGTAACGTGTAATCTGCACTTAGCCGTGGTGATGACACGATGGAAAACTATCGTGTTACAGGTTTTAAAAGTAGTAAAATTAGTATCCGGAATACACGGTGTCGCTCGGTGTATTAGTCGACTATGACGCAATGTTTTTATATCTATAATTTGTCCAACGATCACTCCGAAAGTCTCCAAGTAAAACAGCATACGTTTTTTAGTGTTTTATTTGATTGTGATGATAATCAATAACAGTGATAACAATTCGTTTTCACTAGTTTAAAATATATATTTTTGTAATTTTGAAAATCCTAAAAGAGGTGTATCCTCGACGCTTGGCAAAATCAGAATGTTTTATCAATATCTCTTTGTCAGTATCTACCACGTGACTGTCATAAGGCTATTAATTAGTTAATATTACATAACTTTTATCCATTTAGATATAAGACGATTTAACAACAAAATGCGCTTAGGGCAAAACGCATTAAAGATAGATATTTAAAGCATGTACTTGCAACATGGTGAATATGTAACGAACAAAAGAACATTGTAAAATTAATATGCAATGTACATTTAAATATTTCAGAATATATATGTATTCTTATAAAATAAAATTCAGTGATTAAAATGCTACAAGTAAACTATTGCAAATAATAAGCGTTGTAGCAGTGGCGATTTGAGTATTATTGTGCAATGAACTGTTTTTAAACACATGCTTTGAATGATAAGAAATACTGATGAAAAACTGATGAGAAAAACATCAATAATCACACCAGAGAAAACAATTAAACTGTTAATCAACAGCAGAATAAATAATGAAGTAAAGCAACCGTAGATATGGACAGATGTCTTTCTGAGATTATTTCCCGAATCACGAACATTAACGAACAGCGAAGTTAAGGACCTATAGAGCCGCCACATCACTTTGTGAAACGGGTGGAAAATAAAAAACAATGTTAAGATGATGGTCGAAGAAACCAAACCAAATCAGTTGAGGCTCTCACCGGCGCGAATCTGGAGAATATTACATCATGCCCATCCTATTGGCGATACCAGTCTCAGAGGTCCTGTCCGTTCCATGTGATACATAAATATAAGTAAAACATTTTTCGACAAGAGGTAGGGCTCATGAGATGGCGTGCCATTCACTTGTGATTCAGTGCATTAGCATGTTTTGTTTTCAAAAGTGTTGGTGCAGGTATGTAGTGATATTTATCAGACATGGGTAGCCATCGTATCATCTATATAGATACCCACATGTACATAAAATTTGTGTTTACAATCTCTGGTCTATATAGACTCTATGACACACACCCTCTATACTCCTAATATAAAAATGCTAACAGAGCAGCACCATTTTATTGTCGATATCCTTTTGGTTTATCTTTCTTTGTTACTATTCTTCTTCTTCTTCTTCTTCTTCTTCTTCTTCTTCTTCTTCTTCTTCTTCTTCTTCTTCTTCTTCTTCTTCGTCTTCTTTCGTTATATGTAAACTAAACAACAGAACTAGATAAAAAACTTGCAGGAACCATAATAAGTATCTCTGCTTCTTTAAAATACTTTCAGGACACAAAGGAAATAATGTTTAAAAATATCGGCAAATAAATCGATATTTTTCTGACATTTCACTCATTCTGCCTTTCTTTGGCCATGTTAAACTATTAATATTGTTACAAATAATTTGCCGAATATTGTTCATAATTAAAACAAAACAATGTCAGTAATACTAAATATAACCGACCCCTGTAGGTTTTATTTTAATGATCGTAACTTCACAATGCCACATATAGGCAACATATATTTGATTTGGTGCCAACATATAAGTTTCATTAATATGCTCCAACTAAAACATAATGGATCGAGCTTATCAATAAAATTGAATGTATATTCATTTTGAACGATTTTGATTTAAGTAATATTAACTTATGTTAACACTGTCATTGGCACGCAGTTACACCAGAGTGAGGTCTTCTTTTATGGAGGGAACCGAAGTACACAGAGAGAAAAAACAAAACTTGTCCGGCTTGGTTAGCACAGACTAAGCTCATGTTCGTACGGGCTGGGATTCGAACGTGGGGCTCATTCGTGAAAAAGCGAGAGCGCTAGTCACGGCATTAAAAGGGACCGCCAAAGACCTTTGCATTGTTCGACTTTTTTGTTGCTATGATGTTAGAGGATTGCTCGCATAGACATGTTTCGAGTCACAAAATTCAGTAAACATAAGCAGTCAGATGAAACGAAAAACAGTTATGATTTATTTGTACCGGAAACAGTTTCAAATTTAAAATTAAATATGCTCATTTAACTGCCTTAAATGATGCGGTGCAAATGATTTTGTGTCCGAATAAGAAATAATCAATTTTGAAATGTCAGGTAGGTATTTAATGCAAAATCGTAAATATGACATAGCTGATACATAACATACAAAAACAGGAAACATACAATCACATTATAACAGTATATACACATAGATTAGCAAAATTTATATTTCTACTGTGGACAAAATATGCTCTGAAATTGAAATAAAAGATTGTTGGTGAATGTTTATAACATGTTTCTAAAACATAAACAAGCAAAAAACAATATTGGAGAAATATTTGTTCACTAGCCTGAGTAGAAGGGCATGGTCCTAAACCTGGCCAGGCCTGGCATGCTGGCTCATCATTTTGTGTCGGGCATGGCCAGGCCATGCTAGGCCAGGTTTTATACAAATTGAAAGTTCAGTCCCTGAATATTATGTAACACTGCACCACAATTGTAGACCTTTATTTAAAATTTAAACTGCATGTTTAGTGTTGTATATTTTTTTTACAGATAAAACATAGTTTGATTGAATGTATGGGAATATTGTGAACAATAAGTGGATAATATTTTATTTAAGTGCACATATCTGGGTTAAAATTCGATTATTCAGACTCAAGTTTAACTTACATATATATATTTTAATTGTCATCATTTTTATGTTTTGTCTTTATTTAAGATGTAGAAATTCCATCTTACTGTCCATATAACTAAACATAAATTTATTCGAAACTACATAGTTTTTGTTTAAGTAAATTATTCAATAATGTATTAAATTAAAACAGTTATATCTAAGTATACTTTAGAATATTTATTTATGTTATACACGCAGTTTAAATTCTAAATAAAGGTCTATTGTTGTGGCCATACCAAGTTTAGGAACATGCCCTTTCGTAGTTATAAAAGTCACGGTGGAGAACCCACGTCACGTATTGGTAAAGTGCACGACAAAAATGCAAACAAAAGGTCTCGATTCAGGTAGTGAACATTTTTAATACTGGAAGAATGTTTCTCCTATAAATACCATAAACCCCGTTGTAAAGAGCACTTTCCACGGTTATAAAGAACTTTCCCTAAAATCCTAAACATTTTCTGAAAATCTTGATTATATATTGACTTACATTAAGAGCGAAGGGCCGAAACTGCGCTATATTAGGAGTGAAAAGTAAATTCGAATTACCTTCCCGTTTCAATAAACACAACTATAGTTATATATATATATATATATATATATATATATATATATATATATATATATATATATATATATATATATATATATATATATATATATATATATATATAACCAATCAGCATGACTTAGAATTATCGAATAAGAAATTCGTAAAATCGAGTCTGAAATTAAATGAAATAATACTCACTGCTTCAGTGCTTGATAGAGAGAATGCATGTTTTAAAAATTAGTATATAACGAAAGAGGTAAAATAAGTATTTTATCATTCACTTCGTTAAACTGCTCTTTTAAGGAACTATTGTCATGCGTTTAAGCTTAAAAGGTCAAGCCTTGTTGAAGTAAGATGCGATATTAATGACCCGTATAACCACCATTTATAAGCGCGATAGGAAAAGATCAGACACACTTAATTTAAAAGAATGTCATCAGATAACACCAGAGGAAAGGTTTCTCAAGTTTACCAATCGGCCAATGCATGTTTGTCTTCTTATTAATAGGTTAAAGGTATTAATACTCAGTCTGCCTGGGAATATGTATTTTAAATGGTTCCATATGATTACCTCATACCTTCTGCAAGGAAATGGTTTAAACTTGGTATATTCTTTGGTTTGGTTAAAGACAGCAAAAAGGTTTATTGGTTGGTCAATGTTTATCCAGTTAGAACTGTTGACCAATCCAACTGCTGTTTTGGACAAACTCTCCAAAAGATAATCATAAAATAACTTATCCAGTTTTTAGGCAGTAGGCCGCAGGAGTATATGCTTTAGTACCACAAATCGGGTATCGTCAGATCTACCTTTTGACATGACATATTAAAAGAATTGATGCGCAGGGGTAAAAATGGAACATATGGTGTTGTTTGGTTTAAATTAATGCAAATTAAAATTCCACTATCTTTAAATACGTTCATAAGATTGTGACGTTAATGTGAAATTCAAAGCAAGCCAAACACTCTAGTATACTAAACATTTTTGAGGAGTCGAGTGTAATTGGTTAGTAAAGATAAATACACAGAAAATATAAATATCTTGACTAAAAGAACCTGCCTTCCTTATCTACATAAAAAGTCAAAATGTCCTCAGCCCATATCGGGTTTCATTTATGTAACTTTACACCAGAAATAACTCACGTGATGAAAGCAATGTTTGTATATTCTACTTCATATAAGTGTATCAGAAAATTCTATGAAACTAGTAAATTGTATTTAAAAATAATGCATTTACATTCCCTTTTCTTAGGTTATGACAGGCACTTATCAATTACAGTTTGGGGCCATGCAAAATAGTTTTCGGATTCGATTTGTATTGCCTGTGAACAGAATTGTAATTCTGGCTTGTTGCGCCTAATGCCCTTTAACGCTTTTAAGCACAATTGGCTGGTTATCATTTATTATGGATTTGTCATTAGTAAGCATTTCATGAAACACGTTACTTTTATTTTGTTCATGTTCTTGTTCAGCAGACTGTTTACTTCCAATGTAATCGTCCAAACAGGCGTATTGATACAGTGTAAGAAAGTTGTTAACAAATGTAGGCACAGTAACGGCCAAAAGTAGCACTCCAGATATTGACATTAAAGAGGCGAGAATCTTACCAAGACATGTTACAGGAGATATGTCTCCATAGCCGACTGTGGTGAGAGTAATAACAGCCCAGTACCAAGCATTGGGAATCGAACCAATTTTTTTGGGGTCCTCCATGAAATATATTAAGTGACCTGTAACACTGACAGCAACTGTAAGCAATAGTCCAAGCAACATCATGTCTTTGATATTCTGTCGAATTGAAAATAGCAAAACTCGCGAGGCTCGTAGATTGCTGACAAGGCGGATCATCCGTAATGTTCGGAAGATTTGGAAGTAATTCAAGAACTTTACCAAACCATAAGTGTGCCGGTGTTGCATGTCGATGTGGATAACTAAAAGGTAAACATAGAATCCTGCCAGTGCGAGAAAATCGATGATATTTGGTAACGATCGGATGAATATTCGCAAACTCGGACAACAAATCAGTCGAAGAATAAACTCCATAGTGAAAAATACCACTGTGATCAGTTCTAAAATCTCGAATACATGCAGTCTTGTCTTGATAACTGGTAGTTTCACATTTATGGACTTATTTACGTTTTCTTTAGAATCCCAATAAGTCTGTGTCCATTCATGGTCTCCTTGATTCAGGGGATTGCTTTTACCTTGATCGAATAAAGAGCTCCCATCGCAATCTGGATCGCCCAGTTTTTCCCGCGCTTTCACCACATCTGTGTGTTCGATTTTTTCCAAGTATTTCAAATACTCACATTTTGTCAGAGCTCTCTGGAACTCAGGCATAGTACTGAGGGCTTGTGTGAATACGCTCAGGAGGATCATGAGAAATATCAGGGCCATATACACCTGAAAATATATATGTGTGTTGTTTTATTTCATAATAGTTATTAAAAAGAAAAATGGTCATACTTTTTAAAAACACTTTGTAAGAGATATAATATGAATTTCGTTTTCACCGAAACTGTGCCTTGACAGCAATATTGGCATTCGGAACTCCGCCGCCATGTTTTTGTTTTAATTTTATGATATTTATATTTTGTCTTTTTTTTAGGGTTTTGTTGGTCACCCAAAGTTGAATGACAATTAGACTTTGATATGCTAATAGTTATTACACTTTCAGAAGACATTCACACAATAAAATACCGTCTATATACATGTTAAGCTATAGAGAGTAAACTATGTGTTCTTATTTCAAAAGCTATATAATTATACAAATACAGCGAGTTTTTTTTATCTATTTTACCATTATATGACATGAAAAGCTCAATAGTTTTCAACATGCTTGGATTTCTACAATAAAATCTGGGCCGACGTCTTTGTCTCATTTCGAAATACAAATTACATTCATAAAGGAAGTGGAACATATCTCCTTAAATGTTACATAATGGAGAAGTCCTATCAGCAATATCTCATCCTCGGCACCCAAGCGTATTCATAACCTATATGATATCAAATAGGTTGTGAATACGTTTACGCTGGGGTGCCGAGGATGCATTATCTCTATTATTCCATCGCCCAGTTTCGATATAAAGCGTTTTCGATTGGAAATAAAAGTATTTCTTTAAAGTAAGGCCATAGAGGAATCGCTGAGTTTACCCTGAAGAATTTGGACAATGTTAGATGTTAGTCTTTGTATTAAAAGTAGCAAAGAATTCAAAAATCTCAACACTTTGAGATAACCTATCATTAAAAAATCCATATGAACTTAGAACAAATTTTATTTGTTAAGCCCAGTTATTTTTTAAATATCACCTAGCATAAGCTTGTTTATAGATAAGCTTTATGTATTTGTGGCAACTATATTTACACCAGTACTTAAGCATGTTTAATCTACTTAACATCATTATTGTTTGCCCTACATTGTCAGCCAATCAGGGGCGCTAGATTTTTAAAATGTTTCTTGTTTGTGAAAATCGTTACTTATTTCTGAAGACGACTCTTTAGGATAAGGTAATTAGCTATAATTGCGCATGCGCATATAGCCACACCTACTTTTTGAATATGCAAAGACACCATTTCAGTGTCAATGCTGATTTAAATGACGTCACAATATCTTACATTGATTGACAGGTCTTTTTGACAGGCGCTCGGCTTAATCTTAAAGCTGATGCAATTTGGATCGGGCTAACAATATGTCGGTTAGAATTTATTAAGTAATTGCTTCGTTAATAAGAAACCGTGGTCGCTTTGCTGCGCTCCGCTTCCTTAGTTTACTTATTTACGAAGAAATTATTTAATCAACACTTATCTATACTAAGATTTAAACATACTTGTGTCAATGGTAAAACATAATTTCACGATCAATTAAGAGCTCTACTTTAGACAGACAGATATTGAAAAATGTGATATAAAATGCACTATCTTTTCAAAATTGAACTATTTTAGATGGCAATTTAATACGCACAACAAAGAATTTGCGATATTTGGCGTTTTTCAACTGTGAAGTTATTTAAATATATAATTTAAATAGTTATTTCGTAGCTTTTATTTAAAAAATGAAACAATTATAAATGTTTTTTCTATCTCTACAAGAATCATATGTTGTTGTTTTTTTATCATTTAAATCAATATATTTAAATATGATTACTAAGTAAAATATAAAAAATAATATTTAAATCAGCCGTTTTTGCGCTTTGCAAGAGGTAACGGTCATATGTTAATAAAAGAAGGTAAATTTAATCAAAAACAGTCGCCAGTATTTGTTTTAAAACGAGTCTCTTTAAACGTGAGGCTGCTTAGTTCCCAAGGGTCCAGATGGACTCTCCGCCGCTATAAGATTACTGTTCTTATTTATCAGTATCTATATTCCTATAGTATAAGTAACATTCTGAAGGTTATTACGCAATCACGCACGTCATCTTGCTTATGGTTTTCTATGTTTAGTACTGAGGACATTTATATATTCCAAGTTACACCCGGTGGGCCCGAAATATGCGATAAAATAGTTGTGTATGACCTTCATTTATAAAATATACGTAAGGGCTTTGTAAATCAGGTTAAACGGGTATGCCTATAACGAACATGCCGAGTCGGTAGAAATTACACAGATGCATTTGGAATAATATGACCAGTCATTGTCACGTTTCTATTAAAAAGAAAGAAATGCAAATATTAGGATGTCCTATCCGTGTTGTTCATGCGATATTGAATGTAAAACTTTTGTTTTAATACTACGATCAATTTCATTCGGAACTCCTCGGGCATTTTTATCGAAAACAACCTCAGATGTATGCCATGGTAGACAAGTTAACACAATAAAAGCACAGTTTATAATGAATGATATCACGTACCTTAGGTGCTATTGAAGGCACCTTGTAATCAATGATGCTCCAGACACGACCTCTCAGCGTTGTCCAGTGTGATGCCTTCTCTTGAAGAAGCGGTTTCACCTGAGACGTTTCCCTTTTCCCAGAACGCATCTTAAATTTTTCATGCGTCTCCAGTTCCTCAAAATGACCATGGTATCTGTAGGGGCAAAATCGAACCTTACTGTCAAGGTTAGGAGAACAGGGCTGCTATTCATGAAACATCATTAAGCATTTTCTGACTTAAGTCCATTTCCTAAATTTTCGAAAAAAACAACAACATGATGTTGTTTTTCATAATTGTTTGAACTTATCTTATGTTTCATGGAAACAAAGTTATGTTTACATCATTAAGTTATTATATCATATGACCAGTGAGACACTTAGCTTAGGAAAATGGTTTCAGTTAGGATATGACTCAAGTTGTTTCATGAAACCTGCCTAAATACCCAAATATTTTCAATTTACTTTCAAATTATATCTTTAGTAACACAGTGTATAACATAACGTTTTGTTTTCGGACTTACAAAAATTATCATGTTTTATTAATCAACTATTACGTATTTGGCGAGATACAGAGACAATTGCGGTACCAATACCAGACAATTGAAGACAATATATGCCAGAACTCGCTCAATATCGACCAAACTCGGCCAATATCAACAAAACTCGTCTAATATGAGTTTCCACCGTTTTGATTGGCTAAAAAACTCGCCTAATTTAGGATTTGAGAAATGGATCATTTTCATTGGCTGTTGAAACTCGCCTAATATGATATATATATATATATATATATATATATATATATATATATATATATATATATATATATATATATATATATATATATATATATATATATATATATATTTATTTCCTCCAATTATGAAGAGCAAAACGTATTTACAATTGATAAACATATACAGTGATATAACATAATATGTATGTATAGTACATGTTTGATCTGTTCAAAATTTACATAATGTGCTTGATAATCATGCAATTCATGAAAACTCGCCTAATATAGGATTTGAGAAATGGGTCATTTTCATTGGTTGTCGAAACTCGCATAATATGATAAATATGCCGGAAATTATTTTTAAAGGTAGCCATTTTGTTTTTCGTTTTCCGACTGTTTTGAAAAATTTGTGCTTCGTATAAACTATTTGGAATACTTGAACCTATTCAGACTATTGAATGGTTGAACCACCTTGTACGGTTTGATATTACAGTTGTATTTAACCCGTTTGTGGATTTTACGACTATTACGATGTTGTACACCGACAAAATGGACGACTAAGGTGAAACATTTGACGTTTTGGCAAATGATTTACGAATTTAAGACGAAAAGACATGCTTCCTTACAATGTACAGTGCTTTATTCTTAAGTATGTGCAATGTCACTCTAAGGATGCATGTCAATCAGCAAAGTCAAGCCTAGAAAAAGCAGACACCATGAATGAATAAGGGATAAATACGGCTTCACTGTGAACTAAAGGTAAGTTATAAGAATGTTTTTAACCAAAATGGTAATAGTAAATTAATAAAATAGTTATTAATTAGGTGATTTCATATTGGCCCAGTTATTTGTCCTCGGTCAGCTGTATTTGCCTTCGCCCTTTCGGGCTCGGGCAAATACAGCTAACCTCGGACAAATAACTAGGCCAATATGCAATCACCTAATTAATAACATTATAATATTAAACCTATCTTTCAATAATACACCAGTGGGTTTTTTAATGTATAGTGGCTGTGTTTAACACATTTGACTTTAATAATCAAGACAACAAAGCATATGATTTATGAACATATAAAAACATATTAACGAATTAAAGATATGATGCGCTTTTTTAACTTTGAAATTTGTGGACATGTAGCTATTAGTTCATAAAGGCTAATATATATGTGTATCAGAAAGCTTAAACCTTTTATATCTTTGTTCGTTTTTTTCCATAAGTAAAGACCAAAGCAAAGTATGTTTCTCTTTTTACGCCACTTTCGATAATTTGATAATTCGTCGACAAATCGGTCATATCCAACAGGAACATAACTATATAAAAATGATTGTGACAAAATGTTAGTAATAGCGGAACAGTACCTGTAAGCACAGCATTTCGGCATATATGACGCACTGACGTTCCAAAATTCCAACTCGCGCCGAAAAGCGGATGGACACACTGCAGTCGGAATATGTAGTTCTCCAGTTTGGTAGAATGCAAGAATTGCTGCGAAACAATCAGCCGGTCTATCTATGGTCAGTTCAATGTCTATGTCTGATTCGCATATTTTTGCATACAAGATCATCAGGTTATGATCAGGGTAGTTTTCTAATATGTTTCCGCTGAATTCAAATCTCACACCCGAAACGTTTGCCGTGACTCGTTCCATGTTTCATGTTAAACACTTCTTTCATTCCACTAAGACAAAGTTAATTCTATGATAAAAAGCAAACAGGTCCTCAGAGATGTATCCTGGTCTTGTTGATAAGCATCTGGTATATAATTGATGAATATTGGCGACGTTCACTTTGAGATCAATATTGATTTTATACACAACAAATGTTTATTTGTTATGCCTCCCATTATGAAAACTGATACCTGATATTAGTTTAACAGAGCATAGCTTAATCATGACTTGTTCAATCATAAGTTAACAGTGTTGTATCGTGATGATTTAATGGAAGGTAAATGCCATGTTTGGAATTGAATGAAACCCAATAACAATGCTACATTGTTATACGTTTTTATCCATAGTTAGGCCACACCATAGTGTTATTATATTTAGCCTCAACCCTTAGTACAAAACCTATCTAGATATCCTGCAAATACATAACGAACCCCCAATATAAAAACGAACACTTAAGGAGTAACCGCGTAAGTATAGTATAGACACCAGAGCCTCCTTATACCATTCTCAATTGCCAGACAGATTTCTACTGCAACACTAAATTAAACTAGTATTTAAGTGTGTTGATCATTGAAACCATACGGAATGCATCATTTCCTGATATCAAATGTAAAGAATACTATAAAAAAGAATGAGGCATTTTGTTTTCAGTTTTGTTCTATATTCTGAATTATAGAAAAAGAAAATTTATTTATCGGGAAGCCCAAAACCAATCCGTCCACGGGCACTTCATGGAAATGATTTGGAATAGCCTTATTTTGTTTTGGACATTATATCATTATTTGGTTATAGACTGGCTGTTGTAGATATTCAGCTAAATACGGATGTATTTATGTCTTCCCCTCTCGGTTTTGTATATTATAAATATTCTTATATTCATCAATAGTTTTGGTAAAGCCTAAAACTTCGGTGTACAGTGTTATTGCCTCGGGTTGACAAGAAGCAGTGTTCCCCTCGAGGGAAGCAATATTTATAATAATGCTGATGTAATTTCACTACAAGTATGAGATCATTTAAAACGTTATGGTTCATGTGTGGTCTAATTTCAATTTCAGCATAGAGTATAAATAAGTAGAATTATGTCCGTAGGAATCGGATGCCTCGGGAACAAATGCTACGCAAATTTGGAATAAGGATTCAAGGGCAGATCGAGAATTTTACTTTTGGAGGGGAGAGAGACGTTACATGGGAGCGACCATATGAGTGTGCCATACACTCCACTCCGATAAAACGCTGCGTTGCAAATAATAGTCCGAATTAGAAAAAAACACCATACAAGCAATATTGAAATGTAACGTAGGTTTTTAATGAAAAACAGTCAATGAGACATGATTTATGCAATAAATACAAATTACAGCAAACATACAATCACAATAACAATATAACAGTATATACACACAGATTAGCAAAATTAATATTTTAATTTTGGATAATATATGCTCTGATATAGCAGTAAAACATACGTATTCATTATGTCTTTTTGTTTTGTTGTTGTTTTATTTTGTTGAGGTAGGGGTGGGGGGGGGGGGGTGACTCAAAAATACACCCATTCTCCTTTCGAGTGTTAGGCGTGTAAGTAAAAATGAACATATGTTGATATGTACAAGGATTAATGAGTTTTAAGCAAACTATTCTAAAGCTAATCAGTTTGCTGAGTCAGCAGGCCAGGCCTGTAGGTAAAAATGAAAATATGTTAAATATGTCGTATAAAATATTTCTAAGCAAACGATTCAGATGCTAACCTCTCTCAAATGAGCTTGTGCACTCAATATGTATGCAATCTAGCCTGGCCTGGCTTGGCCTGCATTTTGTGTCGGGCCGGACCGGGCCGGGCAAGGCCAGGCTAGATTGCATACATATTGAGAGTACAAGGTATGAATACTGGAACACAGTGATAGACCATTATTTTTAAAATAAAACTGCATGTTAAATGTAATGATTTTTTCTGAGTTTTAATAAGTAAAAAAGAAGTTACATTTAATGCATAGGAATATTGTAAACAAAAAATTGGATAAACTTTAATTAAAGTGCACAGATCTCGGTTTACAAATCGATTCATCAGACACAAGTTATACTTAAATATATATTTTTATTTGTGCCGATTTTTATGTTTTGTGTTTTGTGTTTATTTAAGATGTAGAAATTCAATCTAAACGTTCATTTGGTTGAACATTAAGTTGTCCAAAACTACATTGTAGAAGTAAATGAATTAATTATGCATTGAATACATGTTTATCGATATAAATCTCAGAATAGTTTTTATATTAAAGATACGGTTTAATTTCTAAATAAAGGTCTATCATTGTAGCCAGACCATGTTTGAGATCTTGCCGTTTCGTAGTATCATTAATAGAAATAGTAACAGTAGCAATAGCAGTATTACTATTATTATTATTATTATTAGTAGTAGTAGTAGTAGTAGTAGTAGTAGTAGTAGTAGTGGTAGTGGTAGTGGTAGTGGTATCATTAGTAGTATTATTGACCTTCATTGAGAGGGAATGGGCCGACACTGAAAAATCTGAGGGGAGAAAGATACATTCGAATTACCTTCCCGTTTCTATAAACACTAGAGTAGTTAGTTTGATCGATATAACCAATAAGCATGACTTAGATTTATCGACCAAGAAATTTGCAAAATCGTGTTTGAAATTAAATTAAATAAATTGCAATGTCTGGTTAAAGCTTAGAATGACAAGCCTTGTTGAAGTTAGATTCAATATTAATGGCTCCTGTAACCATATTCACCATTTTTAAGCGCGTTGGGAAAAGATCAGACAAAATTAAAGAATGTCATCAGTTAAAACCAGAGGATAGGTGCCTCAAGTATACCTATCGGCTGTTGCATGTTTTATGTATTCTTGTATTAATAGGTTAAAGGTCTAATTACTCAGTCTGCCCTGAGATATGTATTTTAAATGGTTCCACATGATCATATTGAACCTTTTGCAGCCAATTGTTTAAAGCTGGTTATTTTTTGGTTTGATTTAAATAAGCAAAAAAGTTTATTGATTGGTCAATGTTAATCCAGTAAACACTGTTGATCTATATATACAACTGCATGTTTTGGGCTATCGAAAAGATAACCACTGGATAAGTTATCCAGTTTTTAGGCAGAAGGCCGTAAGCTCTATCACCCAAGATCGAAATTGGATATCTTCATATCTACCTTTTGACATGACATGTTAAAAGAGTAAATGCGCCGGAGTAAAAAATGGAACTTATGGTGTTAAGCGGTTAAATAAGTGCGTATTAAAAGACTACTCAATTAAAATAAGTTCATAAGATTGTTACGTTAAAGTGAAATTCAAAGCGAGCCAAACAGTCTTTATTGAATCTTTGTGAAAAGGCGAGAGGAATAGGATACAATAGATAAATACGAAGAAAAAATTAAATGTGTTGACTGAAAGACCCTGCCAAACATATCTTCAACAAATAGTCAAATCGTCGCTAGCCGATATCGGGTGTTAATCTTACTAACTTCTCGCCAGCAAAAAACTTGCCGAAATCAATGTTCATATATCCTAATTCATATATGTATACCAGTTGTTATGAAACTAGAAAATTGTATTAAAAATTCATTAAATTACATTACCTGCTCTATTATTATAGGTTATGACAGGCACTTATCGGTTACAGATTTGGGCCATACAAAATATTTTTCGGAGTCAATTTTTATTGCCTGTAAACAGAATTGTCAAAAAGTAAAGTCTGGCGTGTGGCGCCTACAGCACTTCAACACTTTCAAGTACAATTGGCTACTGGTTATCATTTATTGTGGATTTGTCCTTAGTCAGCGTTTTACGGACCACCTGACTGTTGATTTGTTCAGGACCTTGTTCAGCAGACAGCTTACTTCCAATATAGTCATCCAGACAGGCGTATTGATACAGTGTAAGAAAGTTGTTAACAAATGTAGGCACAGTAACGGCCAACAGTAGCACTCCAGATATTGCCATTAAGGAGGCGAGAATCTTACCAAGACATGTTACAGGAGATATGTCTCCATACCCGACTGTAGTAAGAGTAATAACAGCCCAGTACCAAGCATTAGGAACTGAACCAATTGTTTCGGGGTCCTCCATGAAGTATATTAAGTGACCTGTAACACTGACAGCAACCGTTAGCAATAGTCCAAGTAACATCATGTCTTTGATATTCTGTCGAATTGAAAATACCAGAACTCGCGAGGCTCGTAGATTGCTGACAAGGCGGATCATCCGTAATGTTCGGAAGATTTGGAAGTAATTCAAGAACTTTACCAAACCATAAGTGTGCCGGTGTTGCATGTCGATGTGGATAACTAAAAGGTAAACATAGAATCCTGCCAGTGCGAGAAAATCGATGATATTTGGTAAAGATCTGATGAATTTTCGCAAACTCGGACAACAAATCAGTCGAAGAATAAACTCCACAGTGAAAAATACCACTGTGATGATTTCTAAAATCTCGAATACATGCAGTCTTGTCTTAATAACTGGTAGTTTTACATTTGTGGTCTTATTTACGTTTTCTTTAGAATCCCAATAAGTCTGTGTCCATTCATGGTCTTCATCACTCAGAGGATTGATATCACCTTCATCGAAGAAAGAGCTCCCATCGCAATCTGGATCGCCCAGTTTTCTCCGGGCTTTTCCCACGTGTGTGTGCTCGATTTCTTCTAAATATTTCAAATACTCACATTTTGTCAGAGCTCTCTGGAACTCAGGCATGGTACTGAGGGCTTGTGTGAATACGCACAGGAGGACCATTAGAAATATCAGGGCCATATACAACTGAAAATATATTCATGTTTTGTTTTATTTCATAATAATAATCATTAAAAAGAAATGCTCATACTGTTTAAATACACCGAACCTGTGCCCTGACAGCAATATAAGACATCGGAACTCCTCCGCCGATTTCAACCGAAAACCCTATACGATGATGTGTTTGTTTTAATTTGAATCTATGAGTTTTACATGTTGGTCCTTTTAGTGGGTTTTGTTGGTCACCCAAAGTTGACTGTAAAGTAGACTTTGACATGCTAATAGTTTTTACGCTTTCAGACGACATTCACACAATATAATACAAACTATACACATGTTTAGCTACAGAGTAAATTGTGTTCTTATTTCAAAAGCTCTATATACAAAAACAGCGAGCTTTATATCTAGATTAACATTATTTGATATGAAAATCTCAATGATTTCGAACATGCTTGGATTTCTACAATGACATTTGGGCAGGTATCTCAGTCTAATTTCGAAATACAAATTACATTCAGAAAGAAGTGAAACATATCTCTTAAAATGTTACATGATGGATTAGTCCTATCAACAAAAGCTCATCCTCGGCAACCAAGCATATGGTATCAGATAGATTATGAATACACTGGCGTGCCGGGGCTGTATTATCTCTATTATTTCATCTCCATGTTTCGACATTAAGCCTATGGGATTGGAAATAAAAGTATTTCTATAAAGTAAGGCCGTTGAGGAATCGTTGAGTTTACCATTAATATTTTAGACAAAGTAATGTGTTAATCTATGCTTAAAAAGTAGCAAAGAATTCAAAAATCTCAACACTTTGAGATAACCCGAATGGATCAATTTGGGAAAGGTTTACATCAGAAATGGATAAACAAATGAACAGTATCCATGATATAGACAAGTTTACACAATTGAAGCACAGTTTATAATGTATGATATCACATACCTTAGCTGCTATTGAAGGCACCTTGTAATCAATGATGCTCCAAACACGACCTCTCAGCGTTGTCCAGCGTGATTTCTTCTCTGAAAGAAGTGGTTCCACCTGAGAAGTTTCCCTTTTCCCAGAATGCATCTTAAATTTTTCATGCGTCTCCAGTTCCTCAAAATGACCATGGTATCTGTAGGAACAAAACCAAACGTTAATGTCAAGGTAAGGAGAACATGGCTGGTATCCATAAAACATCTTTCATAACATGAGTCAATTTCCTTAATTTTCGAAAACAAATAACATGGACAAAAGTTGTGTTGCATAAAAGTTTGATCTTATTGTTTAATGGAAACAAAGTTATTTTTACATCATTAAGTTATTATATCATATGACCAGGGAGACACTTAGCTTAGGAAAATGGCTTCAGTTAGGATATGACTCACTACCTTCAAGTTGTTTCATGAAACCTGCCTAAATACTCATGTATATTCAATTTAGTTTCACAATTATATCTTAAGTAACACGATGTATTAAGTAACGTTTTGTTTTACGACTTAAAAAATTATCATGTTATTTCAGCCCAGCTATAAAAAAATAAACCAATGGGGTTCTCTTAATTTATAATGACTGTGTGTTATTGCATTATAATGTTTAACTAAATTGACTTAGATGGTCAAAATAAAAAAAAGCATATGATTTATGTACAGATGTAAACATATGAACTATATTTTGGCGCTTTTTTAACTTGGGAATTCGTGGACACGTACCTATTAATTAAAAAAGGGTAATATATTTTATCTGTACAAAAATCATATGCCTTTTATTGTTGTTTTTTATCATTAAAGGCAAATGAGTTAAACATGGTTATGCATTTGAAGTCTTATGCATTTTGAATCAATCTGAGTAACAAAACGTTTAAACCCTTTTTTATCTGTGTTCGTTTTTTTTCCATGAGTAAAGATGAAAGCAAAGTCTGTTTGTCTTTGTTCCGTCATTTTTGATAGTTTGATAAATCGACGACAGTTTGGTCATATGTAACAGGAACATAAATATATATTCTGACATAGTTTTAGTAATAACGAAACAGTACCTGTATGCACAGCATGTCGGCATATATGACGCACTTATCTTCCAAAATTCCAACTCGCGCCGAAAAGCAGAAGGACACACTGCAGTCGGAATATGTAGTTCTCCAGTTTGATAGAATGCAAGAATTGCTGCGAAACAATCAGCCGGTCTATCAATGATTAGTTCACATTTAATATCTGTTTCTCTCTTTTTTGCATACATGATCATCAGGTTGTGATCAGGATAGTTTTCTAATATGTTTCCGCTGAATTCAAACCTTACACCCGAAACGTTTGCCGTGATTCGTTCCATGTTAAAACTCTTCTATCACTCCTCTAAGACAATGCTTATATTACAAATCTATGATAATAATACAACAGATCCTCTGATATGTATCCATGTCATGTTGAGTTCAATCACTATATTAGTCAGTTATTTTAACAAGTAATCCGATCAGCTAAATCCTTTTTATATCAAACTCAGACTAAAATTGAATAACAGCCCATAAAATGACCAAACGTGACCTTGTTCAGTCATAAGTTTACAGCGTTGTATTGTTATAAAAGTAATATTAGGTAAATGCCATGTTTGAAATTGAATGAAACCTAATAACTATTCATTCTTTCATTCCATTTATTCATGTATTTCAATATATCCTTCGCAAGGTAGATTTGAACACAGTGTAATATATATGAGCATGTTTTAATATGTAAGAAGAAAAAATGTTATAATTTATGGATACAGCTTTTCAAGCTACCGTAGCACGTTTGAAGTCGAGCTGGAAAAGCTATATCCATAAATTATGCAAGATGAAATATGAGAATGTTTCTTGTAAGCGGTATTTGTTTACCAAAGCGCATATATCAGGTATAAAGCCAAGTATTGGATTACTTGCTCGACGATTAAAATAATGAGGGTAGGATTCCGTGCAGCAATTGTACCAACTTTGGAGCCTGATCTTTCTTATCGATTAAACAAGTCAATAATAAAAAGGTCGACGTATATTTATAGAGTCGAACGTTGAACCAGACCACCTCCTGTATGTTGTTAGGTTTTGGTAACCATTAAGTAGCGTTTTCCATAACTTCCCTTGAATTTCAAAATAGTACAATTTCAAAAATAAGGAGTCGTGGCGCCAACCAGGTCTAACCGAGCTACATAGACATTACGTCCACTATCAAGATTTAGCGATATTACTTCCTGAAGATTAAAGGCTGCAGTTATACAACTCAGTCCTTTTTTTAAATCCTTGTTGTTGTTCGTTCGGGAATTTGGAAAATGACATTTTATCAAATCTATTTACGATGACACGCTCGAATATTTTGCAAAACGTAGAAATGAGTGAAATCGGCCTGTAGCTACTACGACTTGATCGTGGCTTGCTATTTCCTTTATAAATAGGCATGATGTAACTACGTTTCCATGGCGCTGGATACGATGTTATTAAACAGAACCTTAAGGGCCATAATAAATGGTTACCCCCCCCCCCCCCCAAAAAAAAAACCTGTTCATTTCACACCGAGTCTGGACCGGGCGCTTTTCTACGTTTTAATATTTCAATCCTGATCCTAATTTCATGCTCTGAAATTTCTTTAAATGTAGTGTTTTCTGGTAAAGACTCGCGATTCTTTTCATTAATTCTGTCTTTAATTTCACGCTCAAACTCTGAAAGCGGCTCATTTTATCCAACATCAGATACGAATCGGTAAAAACTAGCAAAACCATCCTTTATCATCTCACCCTCGTACTTCACGCCGTCAACCTCGAGTTTTGGAACACTGTGAGTTTTTGTTGTTTTTTTTTTTTGGGGGGGGGGGGGGTTAACGTTCTAAGAAGGCGTCAAAATAACTTGTCATCTGTTCCTACCTCGTTATTGATTATATCAAAAACATAATGAACATATGTTTCGGAGCGCCTCCACTTTTAAGCTCTAAAAAGGGATTGTTCTCGCTTAAATCTTTTAAATGAATCATCGCTTGGATCGCGCGGACGAACATTTCGCATCCATTGTAATCGTTCGTGTTAATCAGTTAAATATAATTGTTTTATTTCATAATTCCAGTAAGTTTTTTTTGTTCATCGGGTTATGTGTTGGTAGATGTTTGTCACAAGTTGGTGCTTTTAAGTACTGATACAATGGTATCATTTATTGTATGAAAGTCTTGTAGTATAAATAACTCGTTTATAAACGCGTTTTATCACAAGCTTACCCTTGTTTTCCGTGTAATATACCCATCACGAATGTTTTAATCTTACACATGTGTAAGATAACATATCAGACATTTCTATTGGCTAGACTTATCACTCGCAACCTAGATATCCCTCCGCATTGTTTGCAAACAAAATGGTTTAAACGCCAACAAAGACTTACCTCCATTATGAAGTTGAAGGACTTCCGGGACAAATGGCTAACGAATCATAGTGTCAAAAAGTATCGTGTTCAAAAACTTTCTGATAATAATGTTCCGCCAACGAGATAATGCAAAACTCTAGTCATATAATAATCAAGTCAGTCAACATATACAGCCACATTAGTGACAAACAGCACAAGAACATTTCGAACATCTCCATCTTGACAAACACAGGCAATATCCATTCAGTGTCATTCTCTTGCAAGTTTAATCAGCTGTCGATTACCAAAACACAAATACGAATTCCGCAGCGCAGGCTTCTCCTTACACACTCCATGGCGGCTAGAACACCATGTTCGCTGGAAACATTCTTGGTGGAACTTTTTCAACATCAACATCCATGCAGTACAGAGTAAGGCTTCGTCGTTATCATCTGCATGTTGCGAAACGTCATGTACACTAAGAAAACTCCGCAAAACAATCGTAGAAAGCGACAGCGAACTTTTAAATCCGTGCACACAGTAAAACTCGACAGACCGATGTAGGTTACCTAAGCCGCGTATATGCATGTACCCTCAGTGTGACGTCATCAAATTGTGTACTTATTTGTTTTGGGGGTTAAAATTGTTCGTTGTTCATGTTGTTGGGTATTTTAATACACATTGTTATATTTGTGACTTGTTAGGCGCCTTCTCAGAATTTAAACTTGATAACTGCTAGCTATTTTTGTCATTTTCATTTGGAACTTTTTATATGGCGCATCGTTGACATTCCACTCAGAGTACTTTGGCTGTCGAACAATGGGTTTCGAAAGTGGAACTGAACTGGCAGTAAAAACACCGTTTTAAGCATGTGATAAAAAAGATCTGACACTCGTTGTAATTTTATACAAGATTGTGATTGTATTGTTCATGCATATATAAGCTTATAACAGACTGGTCGCTATGACTTTCGTCATAAGACATATTTGTATGAACATCATTGGCTAAATCAATAGTGTTTTGCTTTTCAATAACATAAGTGTTGTCCGAACGTACGATTGAGCTGTTACTTAGCGTATCTGATACATTGGCATTTTGGCTAATCAATTTTGATTTAACATCAATAATATTTTCATAAATGACTCGGCATGATTCCTGAATACCAATAGAAGATTTCTGTAATTCAACTATTTGTTGGCTTACGTCCTGGGTAGGCAGGCATGCGCATTTCCATAAATAGAACTTATTAGAACGCCCTGCAAGGAAAACACTTCAATAAGTTTCTCTTTTACATCGGAGAATAAGTCTGTAGACTTCTTTTGCTAAAACTTCCAGTCATCAACGTCAGCCTGGAGCTTGAGTAGTGTGGCTTAAACCTAGTTATCTTGCAAACAACAAACGAACCCACGAAATGAACGAATGCTTAATGAGTAACATCATACGTGGAATATAGTCACCAGAGCCGTCATGGTACATTCTCAATTGTCAGACTTCCACTGAAAAATGTGTTCAAAGAAAACTTGTATATAAGTGTGTTTGTCATGGGAATCATATATGATGGACCATATCCTGATATAAAATTCCAAGAATAGTATTACAACGTATGAAGCATTTCGTTTTCACTGGTGTTTTGTAGTCGGAATTACGTGAATGGAAATCAAAAATATTCGGCATATTAAATGTGTTGTATTTTTGAACGGCATGCCCAAAATCAATCTGCTCATGGACGCTAAACATTGGAACGATGTTTCTTGTTATCATATTCCCGACTTTAAATGAAGATTCTTCTTACTTTCATGCTTTTTGATGAAATATGGGAAAATATCAATTTGACATTTTCACTGCAAAATAAGGAGTGATAATATCAACTTTCAGAACTACTTTTAAAATCCTTTGTCGTAACGTCCCCTTGATCAAAACGGAACACTTCACTTTGAACCAGAAAATTTTGGCAAAAAAAGTTTAAAATTTAAAGAAATATTTAATAAGTTTAGATAAATATATATTTGGAAATTTACAACTTACCGTTTATTACCGGTTATCCCGTTTTTCAAACGTTCTCTTCATTTTGAATCTGATCGAATGTTCGAACATTTGCTTTCATACCAAACACAATACAGAAGAAAACAACAGTTCGAACATAAATATAATTTTATACCATCGTTCAAATGTATTTTGAACTGTTTGTCGTTGTAACGTTGTACGTAAAACGAGCTTCCCGGAAAATTCACACAACAATTTACAGATAATCTGATATATTTTTTACCCCACACACGCCACAAAATGTGTCAACAAACTAGCGTGGCATTTACTCTTTACCTGGAAAACAAACCTGTTTTCAAGCGAAACTGACTGGTCTTTGACAGTAACATTACTGAATATCCATGTATCATTAAAAACAGTCTAAAACTAAGAAAAATATTTAAAATCCAATGAATATCCGTATTTGTTTTGTTAACACATTTGACCTTCCAAATGTTCATTCATAAAATGGCGGCGTAGTAATTTGGTTATGTATTCATGCCCCGCTTAAATTAAACGTGTTTTCGTTATTTTTTGGAACATATTTGCATTTATCAAACTTTATTGATAACTGTTCATAAAAGCTTACTAATTTCAGTATAAGATCGTATTTTATTTCACGAGTGGTCATAGAAAAACTATATTTTTCACTCGTCAAAATATGTTTTTCTATGACACTCGTGAAATAAAATACGATCTTACACTGAAATAAACAAATATCATCAATGTCTTGTATCTTGAAAAAAGGTGTATTTCGGTGAAGACTTGATGCACATTCTTTGTACTTCTGTCCTAGAAACCGCTATGGGATGGGGTGGCGCCGGATGACCCCCACCATATCCTTTATACGCTGTTGTTTTTTAACTATAGACTCAAAATTTAAAAAAAAAACACAGTTATAATGGATTATACGATGTTCCCCGAGCCGTTCTTTGAGATCAGCTGCATATGGTGTCTCATTGTTGGGTACAATATATATGACGTCCAAAAGGCAAGGTGTTAATTGTATTTTATGTATAGGAAGAAAGAACCATGTTCCTGCGCCAAATGGACGAAAATTAAAATCCCACAGACCCCTATATGACCCCTTTCACTGGACGGATAAACTGTGAGCATTTGTATAAATTCAGCTTAAAAGTGATATTTCGAATTTCGAGTCAACACCTAAACCTCTCTATATTTAGATTAGCTTCTACTATGAAATGGCGCCTATTGCAAACAGGCCCTAATGGCAGACTAAGTGAATGTCATAAGGTCATTCCAAACGTTATGAGAATATTAGCAGATCTATTAAAGTACCAGCATGACGTATGGATTGACGTACATATGCATCTCAATATATCTTGAACATTCTCACAATACATGTACTATACTAAATAATGTAGAGGACATTCCAGAATGCTACGTGCAATATCAGTTGATAAATGGATATGAACCATTTATAAAGCTGGTTCGAAACAACATCGCTGTAAACAATTGATTAAGTTTTAATGTCATTCCAGGAGATCTTTATAAACAATAAACAGTTTCATTTCCTCTCTCTGGCCATTTATGTGTTCATCGTGATAATGTCGTATCTGTTTCTGTAATAATAATTGTACTGCGTGCGTTGTAATGATGCGTGAAATCATGTTTCGTGTAAAACAACCAATAATTTATCAACTATTATGTATTTAACGCGATACCGGGACAATCACAGTACTAATACTCGACAATTGGCGACAATATAAGCCAAAACTCGCCCCATATCGACCAAAAACGGCCATTACAAGTTTCTGCCGTTTTGATTGATTACTCAACTTGCCAAATACGGGATTCGAGGAAAGGACAAATTCCATTTACTGTTGAAACTCGCCCTTAAATGAGAATTTATTTTAAGGGGCAGTCATTTTGTTTTCCGTTTTTTACCGACTGTTTTGAAAATTATGTGAAACATAATGGAATATTTCAACCATTTTGTATGGTTTTATATCACAGTTGATTTAACCTGTTCGTGGATTTTATGACAATTATTTTTTTGTGAAACCGACAAAATGGACTACGAATGTGAAAACAATCGCGAATACAATTTTGAACTTTTGGCAAACAATTTACGGAACAATCACGCACATATATACTTCCTTAGACTGTGCAGTGCAATCAGCTTTATTCATACGTCTGTGCAATGCCACTTCAAAGGATGTGATCAAAATCATCAAAATCCAATCTAGAAAAAACAATCCATGATCAGCTTCAATGATTTCGTAAGAGTACGGAATGGGTATGTTATGACCAAAATGTCGTAGCATACGTTCTAGTTTATCAGTAAAATACTTCGGGCTGAGGTCTATACAGCTTTCCTCAGACAAATAGCCAATACAAAATCACCTAACGAGTCAAATTTAGAATGAAAACCGCAGTGACAAGCCCATAGTCGAGAAATAAAAATAAAAGTTCTCATGACAAGGGCCAAACCGTAAGTAAGCTTGAGAAATAAACGTTTAAACACCACAAATTTTACAATATTTAAAGTGACACTCTTATTAAAAATCAATACATACACATGTATAACAAACATCAATTTTGATTGATAAACCTTTAACTACTTAATAAATAATGCATTTATGGAAAATATTAATTACTGATAACATGTACCTGTTTACAAATGCATTTTATAACAGAAAGGGCAATAATATTAAATGATTGGCGAATGCTAAAAGATTTACTGTGGTCTACTATCGTCTCATCAGGTAGATATACCGTGTTTTGTGTTCATTTCTTTCAAATTAAACTCGGTATCCTTTATAAGAACCATTGTTTTCGACATTTATTCATCCTTTTATGGAATGTTAAAACACTATAATTAATTATGGTAAATCTTATTTGGGAGTAAGAGTGCATCTTTAAACAAGCTTTATAAATTCGGTTCGGACAAAAAGAAGCTTTCAGTCTGTGTTTGGAATCTTGATGTATCTTTCAAGTTTGATAATATTTCAGCCAAGCATTCAACGAAAACGTCAGAGGTGATCCGAGAAATGAAAGCATCTTATAGAAAGCCTGTTTAGACATGCACGGTAATGGCGCACAGAACACTGAACTAGAAACATAAAGGTACACATATCGTGAACAGTTCACACACGCATCGGCATAGCTCTTATAAAACACAGGTTTCAGGATGTTTCTCTTTTCAAACTAAGACAAACATTTTCCCAGCAACAACAAGTGTACGTTTCTGGAAAAGTTGAGCTCTAATTAAGTATATATTGATATATTCATGATTCCCTGAATATTTCTTTGACGTTTTATTTAGCGCCTGTTATGCGCCTAATTGATATAATCTGATTTATTCCATTTAACGGTCCGTGCTATTTGCTGTAAAGCCGTAATGTGCAATATCAACGTCTAGAATGGCGCGAACCTCGGCCTTACGGGAATTCCAAAGGTAAATACACTTAATCAAAAACGACATAGTTATAGCCACGCGGTGACCTTTAAGAAATGTCGTCACACGAGGCCCGAAGCGAGTGTTTCAACGGTTTCCTTTTTATGAATATGTATATGGGCTTTCAAAACAGCAGTTGATAATAATTGAAAAACTAAATGACTAATGACATCATAGTCCTTAAATCGTTTTAAGTCTAAATTAGACGTTTGAAAAAATCGGGCATCTGTTTGGAAATGTCTACATTTTTATCGACAATTGCGTATAATGGGTATTTTAGTTATCCTCTACAGATTTGATGTGGTTAACTTTAGCATTATTAGTGTATCAGTTACAATTAAAATCATACAAGGCATTCAACGGTCAAACGAACGTATATCTAAATACTTTCTGGAAAACAGATACACCGAAAGAAGTTCTATATGCAGTAACTGAATAACTAATGACACAATTTAAACTACAAGGTCAACAACGCCCAGTAGACAAAGCACTTTACGATGAACCTGCTTAATGGCACAAGGTCAACACCCAGTAGACAAAACACATCACGATGACCCTGCTTAATGGCACAAGGTCAACGCCTAGTAGACAAAGCACTTTACGATGACCCCTGCTTAATGGCACAAGGTCAACGCCCAGTAGACAAAGCACTTTACGATGACCCTGCTTAATGGCATAAGGTCAACGCCCAGTAGACAAAACACTTTACGATGATCCCTGCTTAATGGCACAAGGTCAACAACGCATAGTAGACAAAACATATCACGATGACCCTGCTTAATGGCACAAGGTCAACAACGCCCAGTAGACAAAACAAATCACGATGACCCTGCTTAATGGCACAAGGTCAACGCCTAGTAGACAAAACAAATCACGATGACCCTGCTTAATGGCACAATGTCAACAACGCTCAGTAGACAAAACATATCACGATGACCCTGCTTAATGGCACAAGGTCAACAACGCCCAGTAGACAAAACATATCACGATGACCCTGCTTAATGACACAAGGTCAACAACGCACAGTAGACAAAACATATCACGATGACCCTGCTTAATGGCACAAGGTCAACAACGCCCAGTAGACAAAACATATCACGATGACCCTGCTTAATGGCACAAGGTCAACGCCTAGTAGACAAAACACACTAAAGAAATTAATCACTAAACTGTAGAAAATGGTACAGTTTTACTTTTCATGCCTGTCAAAATGAAAATATAATTAAATTTAAGACATTATACAATAAGATAAGATAAGATAAGATTATAATTTTTTAAAGATTGGAAGGCAGTATACAATAAACATGAGTTCACTTGAGACGGGCCTCAGGTATAAACTTGGGACCAGGTGGCTCAGGTGTGCTGCTGTGATATCTACAAATACTAGTGGATCCATAAGGATCCCGTTATGGTGAAAGGATAAGATTTAAAAGCCACGTGTTACCAGTTTACTTATTAAACAATTATGGAATTATTCTTGGTAGGTATCCATTGATAAATTTTATCAAGTTATACTTACAACTAAATATTGTAATGTTATAATTGTTGTGTCTGGTCTTGCTAATTCTCAGCAATTTTCTCGCCAGCTTACCTATTCATAAAGTTCTCGTAATGTGGATAGAAAACTGTGTTTCCAAATATTATAAGGAACGTATATTTCAACTATGAGAAAAGGTTCATTTTTTATTATCGACAATGTTGAAATAGGCAACAACTGTTCTTCACATCTCGTGTTTGTCATAGAAAACAGTCAGAACCCCAAACAAAAGGTTTTGATATCGCGTTATGGTGTATTTCATTAAACGAATGAATAAGACTGCAGTCCACGAACGTTTTCGATCAAAGTCATAATTTGTATTCGTTTTGTTTCAGAGAGTTGCTCTGGCGAATTGTATATGTCTTCTGTACAATGCAGTAGCCTCCGAGAAAACAAGAGCCACGTTTATTGCTCAACCTCCGCATTTCTGGCCCTCGCTTCATCACGTACAAAAAATGTCGGCCCCAAACAATGGGGCTGCCCAGTCTCAACGATATTTATCGCTACGCCACGCTATCGAGTCAGGAGAGGAATTTTCTGGCCTTACAGAGGACGTGTTTTCAAACGGACCCTTACCGTGGTCATGTGATTGTGAGGTTTTTTGGCGGGATCTAGGAGAAGGCTACTTGCCGCGGTTTATTCGTGACAGTGAGTGCACAAGAAGGACATGCTGGTATGGGCATTTCAAATGTGTTCCGAAAACATATGACGTCACAGTTTTAAAACATATAGCCACCACCGAACTTACAATTGAAGAGTTCGGGAATCAGCATTTTGGTGACGATTATGTGTTTTCTACTGTAAATGTGACAGTCAATTGCCAGTGCGAAAGAATCATCGCTTAACAACTCCTTCCAATGTCGTTTAATAGTAAAATGTATTAAAGAAGTTATATAAAGAAGTGAGTGTTTTTTAATGTTTATTGTTATAAAAACAACGAAAGAAAACATCACTGTTTTCCGTTCGATCATATTAATAAATAATGGTAAAATAAGTGTACGTAGACCCAAGTCAAATATTTTGTTAAAGTTATTTAAGCCCGTTATAGGGTCCAAATTGAACGTCATCGCGCACCGGGCTTGCGCAAAAAAATCAACGATTTCTAAATCGCGATATTCGCATATAAACTAGAGTGCTAATCGGATAAACTTCTATTGTACTATGAGTCAATGGGCCGATTTTTCAAATCTTCGTTAAAGTTAGCATCGTTGTCAACATATTTATTGTTAACCTTAAATGGTGAATTATGTGCCACGTGATAATATATATATAGAGAGAGATAAAACACGTACATCTGAAACAGGTGGCATAACCCTTACGAGAAATACAAGTCACAAGGGTGTCTATTTAAGTTAATGAGAAGTAAAGATTTGAAAGTTAACATCGTTGTTAATTCGACAAAATTGTAGACAATCGGCCAATGTTTACCCTTCACATTTTACCAAAACAAAATGTTACCGCGAAAGGTTGCAATCTATTTCATCCCGTTATTGTTCAAAGTATAATTTTGCGATCGGAGAAAACATATACCGACATTTATTTAAACATATACTTATATAATGTATTAGTGAGTATTATGTTAGCTAAGTGCATATATATAATATATGAAGCAAATAATGAACTTTTCTTCCCTCTTGTTTCGAGGGGGGGGGGGGGGTAATGTTAATTTATATTTCGATTTACATGTCTTAGACTATGGAATAGTAAAACGCATCTGAAGATGCTATGATCACGTACAGTCGAACACCGTTGGATCGAATTAGCTTCGCTCGAATTACTCGTTGGCTCGAACCGAATGATAAAGACCGATTTCTTTATACTGAATATAAGCATTCCCGCTTGGCTCAAATTTTCCTAGGCTAGAGGTATTTTCGCCGATCCCTGTGAGTTCGAGCCAACGGGGTTAGACTGTATTCATGTCGACTGGTTTAATGTTGCCTTGCGATTTAAAACTCCACATGTCGCAATAATCTTGTCATTTCGTTCACATATTAACTAGATAAGTAGACAAAATTGAAATTTATGTCCTGTGTAATGTCGACAAAAAATAAATCGACAAGACTACATTCTCACATCGTCTCTTAATACGATATACTTTTCCATGTTCTCACTTTCTAAACCGCTATTTTTCCTATAGAAATTTAGGTTGGGGTTTTGGGGGTGTATTGTGTGATGTTACAAAACAGATAATAGGTATTAATTGGCGAAAAATGCTATACTGTGCTGAAAAAGTTGCGTCTCTTATTTTGAGAAAGTGGTTCTTAAATTTGATAAAATAACGAATGTTGGATCAAGGAGATTAATCCAATGTGCATGAATCAAGAATTGGCCACACTGATCACCGCCCATATAAAAGTTGAAAACCATTAAGCGCAAAAGCAAAACTTGATACTTCAAACCCGTCTTCCGCCAATAAGTTTGAATAGATCATTTGAAACGCTTTGCAGTTGTCACAATAAGACAATGACGAAACACAAATACGATCGCCCAGCGTTTAACATAATCATAATACAACGCTTTCAATTAATTTATTTAAAAGGCCTTTAAACTGTTTAGTTTAGAAAAGCAATCATTAGCTTTAAAAGAATGCAATCATAGGCATAAATAAGTCATACTGGGTTTAAGATAATATTTGCGAGTTATTAACTTTTATCAATCAATTTTTGGATTCTTTTTTTGAAAAGATTACAGCACATTAAACCATCAAAAGAATGGCAATGGAGTATTGTGATCCGTGTAGAAATCGTTCCAGATCTATAACAGCTTCCTTCTGGTGCCCGTTTTGTCGCGAGGCATTTTGTAAGGTATGCTGCCAGTTCCACAAAACCATGAAGTTGACGAAGACCCATCAAGTACGACCAATAGCCGACATGTCGTCGTACGAGCGGGAGCATCGTGGGGAGGTTACATACAACCTGGAAAGTGCACTTAATGACGTCAATTTTAATGAGAAAACACAGCTCCGAGAGATTGACAATATTTTGGTGGTAATGGATAGTCTGAGTGACACTGCTTTGACACTGAAGAAAATGTTCTTTGATCTGAAAATGCAGAACGAATCGGAGAAAGTTGATTGTCTGAGAAAAGCGTCATTGTTTCGTGATCGCCTGAAACAGTTGGCAGATGACTTTGAAGGACATATAGCTGCAGAACTTGAGTATACACAACATGCAGAAAGTCTACAGATTGAATCTAAAATAGAAGAATGCGATAATATATTTAACGCCATTGAGATGTCCAAAGATCTGACACAGAGTATGAAATCTGAATATATTACTCCACAGACCATTCACAAAGTGAACGCGGCACGTCAACGCTGTTTGGAGTACAAATATTCCCTCCAACGTGTCCACAGCAGGCTGCAGCCCGTCCATTACGACCTTGCTATAGACAGGAATGTAAACGACGCTTTAAACACCACACCAGGGGTAATCGGCAAAGTAGAAGTCAGTCATGAAAACGACGATATCATTGAGGATCGACACACAAAGCCAGACCAATCAAAAGGAAGGCGTGGAAGCAGTGTGTCCACAACAAGCAGTAGAATGACGGCAGTGTCCCGACCACAGTCTTTCAAAACGTTAAGTTCTGAGCATGCGCAGAAACTGCACGATATCCGACTTCATCGGAAAGACGACCAGGACGAGCCAATGATCGCCGCTATATGCACCCTCAACAACAACCACTTTCTAACGCTTGATCGGAACAATAATAAAATGTTGCTGGTACACAACGACGGTGTTATCGTCACCCAGTACGTGTTTACAAGCCAAATATGGGACATGACTCTTATTGATTCATTGACTGCAGCAGTTACCGTTCCTGACAATGACAAAATTGTTCTTGTAAAGGTCAGAAATAACAATCTTTGCGCAGAGCGGCTGATCAAAACCAGCAACATATGCTACGGAATCTGTACGATAGAGGGCTTTATAGTTGTTACCGTCAAAGGTGGGTACGTTAAAATCGTCACAAAAGCCGGAGAGGAGGTTGCATCATTGAGACACAATCAGCGCGGTGAAATCCTCTTTACTGACCCTCAACACGTACAAACAAACCGAGACCAGAACGAACTGTACGTCACAGACTATACGTTACACACCGTGACCGGTCTTATTCTAACCGGCGTGAAAATTGATTCTCAACCGAAATTCATTTTCAGAAACAACGAACTCAGGAACCCAACAGGACTGTGTCTTGATATACATGGACACATCTACGTGTGTGGTTACTCCTCACACAACGTCGTGAAGCTGTCTCCTGAGGGAGTTTTGCTTCTTGTTCTGCTGTCTGGAGTCATCAATCCAAAAACCGTGTCCCTCTCTGCCATGGAGGACAAGATGTACGTTTCCTCTTTGATAACAGGCGGCGGAAGATCCAAGCACATGCAAAACGTCATCGAGGTTTTCAAATTATGACGTTGTGTGCTTTGAAACTAACAGTTGCATCGTTGAAATATCAATACAAGACAAGCATTGAAGTCGCAATGGCCTTGAAATATATCCAGCGGATATAAAACACAGCCGGAACTCTATTTGTCGAATTTCGTTTTGTCGATGTTCTGGCTAGGTCGAACTTTCTTAGAATGTGTTGGGTTTAGTTATTTTCTTTTTGTATTCCAGTTCAATCGAATATTCGTTATCTCGAAGTATTTTCCGATGTCCAAACTACTTCGAGATAGCGTATTTTGATTGTATATATGACCATATACGCTTTGAAAGATTGCAAAGACTAAGTTGTGCAATATTCTCGTATGTAAGTAATTTTCTTACTTATTATATGTCTGCACAATTATATAATGTCATTGTTTTGTGTTGCGCATGATGTAATTGCCAGATATCGCCAAATAAAAAGATATGGTTTTAGACTGTTTAGACTTTTGCTTTCAAATATAACCGACATTATGCTCTGAGCAAGTAGTGTTTATGTACTTACATGTATATACTTGGTGTGTTGAGTACTGTAGGGCTCACATTATTGCCTATTCATATTACGTTCTACGAAATGATTATTACGTAACATAAATGTCGATAATATTTACGCTATTGTCAACAACAATTGCTTACAGAAATATCGTGCTTGGTATCTTCGATATCCAAATGAAACCATTAAGTTTTTTGTCAGTTTGTGCTTTTGATTGAAATATTATAGCATTGTTTTCTAAGCAAATACAGGGTTTCACATTTTGACAAGATGCGATATATGTGAATTCGTGGTTGGCTAACATGAACTAAGTTGTGAGATTTCTGTATAATGTGTCTAGAATCTACCGTTAATATGGAGCCTTGATCGTTGAAACATTTTCATTCGTAAATAGTTTACAATTGTACCAGGAAGCATCCATATACAGTAAGTATTAATTTTGTTTGGTCATTTAAAAATCACTAAATCGCTGCCCGGCGTCGACTTATTTGTTTTTCACGTGTAAGTCTAAAAATAAATATAAACCTTAAGTGTCGAGCGCTAAATGCCTCAACGCTAGGCCGTGCAAACGCGCAAGCTTCTATATTACTCATTTAATAAAACCAGACAATGACTATGTGGACTTTTCGCAAATGTTTTCGTCAGAGTCTTACTCAGTGATTAGCGTAGATACAATTATAAACACAAGTGTAAGATTTTATGGTTTTATTTCGGCTTTTTGCAGGATTCTTCGTATGTTTTTCATAAACAGTGTCTTAATAAGTACAATTGGCTTGCTGCGAATTGAACTGTTTTCTTTACAACCATTCTTCGATTTCGTAAGTGAAACATTTGAGACAATACTGACCGAAGCCAGGGATAACTGAAAAATATAAGAAAATGTATAATGTAAAAAAAAGAAATACATGTACATCAAAAACAACGAATTTTGCTGAATATCAAATACATCCCGTATATAACCTTTTTTAATGATGATATAATTTTCAAAATAGAAGCTTTCCAGTAGTAAATAAAGCACATCAGAACTCACAGAATGGACCACATTGCACCATGGTTTTCAAAAAAAGTTTTCGAGGGGGCATGCCCCCATAGGACAATTATGAATCCACATGAATAAAGGGCTAGGTACGCCCCTGCAAATATAAAGGAAGAGATCGTTAATTAACGTACACATAAATATGACTTGGTGTGTTGCTGAGATTAAAGTCACTGTTCAATTCGATAAGGGGCCTACGGGCAGCCAAAACCCTATCTCTTCACCAACCATTCTGGGCCTCCCCCTTGCGTAACAAGCACATTTTCACTTTCTACCAAAACAATTGAGTTTATTCGTACCGCATACCATTATCTTGATTCCCGATTTCTCGTTGAAAAAAATCAACATCGCGGAACGAATTTGAGGTTAACCTCGCCACTGTGTCTCAACGCATCAGAAAACTAACATTATAGAAGTAGTGTTTGTTTCAATCTAATATCCACTAGCGTATCCAGGGGGAGGGGGCGCACCCCCACCCCCGAATCGTTTGCTTTTTATTTCAATATAGGAGATAAAGGTCATTAAATACGCCCAAAATGCACCATACTTTCGCACTGGGAATACTAACACTTTTAACCACATAAATTTCGGTTCTGAGAAAGGGGCGCAAGTCAATAGGTGTACAATTGTGCACGTGATATTCTTTCATGCGTTTCACTGCGTATTTGATTTCCCTCGCGTTACGTATTACTGTCGGCGCCGGCTATATGTGCTGTTCTATTTCAAAAAAGTACCTTTATTTTAGGGACCATTTATTTTTTGTATTGATAATTTCCACGACGCACGATAAAATGTGAAGTACAGTGTTGTTTTTTTAAACGAACACTTTAATTGATAATATTTACACCTCGTCTTCCATTCCTTAAATGAACTGCCTTTCGGCAATTGCTTTTATCAATCGATGAACGCAACATCTTCGGATATGTTCGGATCGCAATTCATCGCATAACAATATATATTAACATTTTTTTTATCTTGTTATTGTTTGTATTGTGTCAGCAAGTGCCGTAAAATATAAATCAACATTTTAGAAAGTATTAAATTATGATATGTTAAATGTATCGTTGCCATAAATGTTTCAATTTTACGTTTAAAAGTGATTTGAAGTGGTTGATCTTTTCCAGCGTTATCGTGACGCCATTTGATAAAACGTTTTCGGTTACAGTCGGGTCGTTCTATTTACAGAATGGGTAAGAAAGGATTACTGAACGATTTTCTTAAATGAAATTAAGTATTTCTTTAACAATTCTCGAATGAAATAATGCACTATTGGTGTAAATATAAGGACTGTATTGCAGGATTGATGTCATTAGGCTGGTCAAAGTACCCAATAATGACATCAATCCCGCAATTCATTCCTTAAATGAAGTCCTAAATGATAACGGCCCTAAATATTACTGTTTGAAAATATTGATTATAAATACCTTGTTTTTCCAAAATATTTCCCTTTTCATAACAGTACGTTCGCAAAAACAAATAAAATTGTTAATTTATCATCAAGAACAATGACTAACGAACATCTGTGTATTTAACATGTTATCAATGACGTAAATAACAACTTTTTTAAGTGATCAACATGCATGTTTTTTCTTCTATTTTTTCGCGACGACTTGATGTTAAGCATCATTTTTTGTTGTGCTTCAGTTGTACACCGTATGTATATATTGTTTACGAAAGAACGTCAACATATTTAAAGATCATTCAGTTCAGTTAAATATCAAGGGAATAACACACACTGAATATGTGGCGGATCCGTGGTCTAGTGGTAACACAACTGACTGTCAATCCAGGGACCGCCGCGCCACAACAACTACTCACCGTCTTCCTGGAGGGACGTTAAATAGGGGGTCCCGTGTGACAGTGCTATACACTGGTGCACGTTAAAGAACCGGGGTAGTTCTAACCAGGTTTACTTTCTGTCAATTACTATGCTTCAAAAACATAAAATGACTTAACAATTTAATCCGAGCTCTCGCCGAATGCGAGTATGAATAAGCCTATACACTATCAGCACACTGAATACACGTCGCCTGGATGACACGTGGGCATGTTTAACGAACGTGTGTACCCTAGGTTGCGAATCATTATATAATACATTCTACAGGAATGACACTTTTCTAGGTGCTTGAATCTTATAAACAACGATCAAGTTCTCGTCATGTAAGAGAATAGCCGTCATGCCAATAAGGTAAGTAACCCATCCTTCGTCGACTATATTGCACTTATTGCAGTTACTCACCTTTACCTCCAGAAGATGACCGACTTGCGGGTGTGACTCTATTAATATACTGTACGCGGTATTCTGGGCTTTTTTCCAGGCAATAGCCTTTTAACCTCAGTTTTGACCTAGATGTTAAGACATATGACTTAGATATTAGACCAATCAAATAATGTGTTTAATTAATGATGTAGAAGAAATAAAGGAAGTAAACCGTTTTGATTGGTTTAAAGATAAGTTGGCGAGTTGCAAAATCCATATGGTTTTAATCCTTTTGGTAATGTTGGTTTGTATATTTAGATAGCTAAACATATTGCATAATATGACTGTGAATTACAGATTGAATTACCTTGCACATTGTGCTTTTGATTGAAATATTTCAACATTGTTTTCTGCGAAAATAAAAGGTTTTCACATTTTGACAAGATGCGATATATGTGAATTAATGGTTCGCTTACATCAACTAAGTTGTGAAATTTCAGTATGATGTGTATACCTTAAATATTGAACCTTGATTGTGGAAACATTTTCACTCGTAAAAAGTTGGCATTTGTATCTGGAAGCACCCCGTTATATTTAGTATATATATATATAAAAAAATAAAATAAAATATATATATATATATATATATATATATATATATATATATATATATATATATTTTATTTTATTTTTTTAAATCACTAGGCAGGGTTGGCTGCTGGCCGGCGTCGCCTTAATTGTTTACACAAGCAAGACCAAAACTTTTTTAGTGTTGAGCGCGAAATGCCTCTATGTTGAGTAGTGTGAACGCGTGTTCTTCAATATTATTCATTTAATAAAACCAAATAATGCCTAAGTTAACATTTCGCGACATTCGGAACTTCTCGGCCATCTTTATCGAAGACAACCTCGAATGTATGCCGGTACATCATTTGAAGTAGTTCGTAAATTTTTGAATTATATCATTAATCAAATGTGGTGTTTTAGTTTGTATTTATTTATCTAAGTTAAAATTGATTGCCAGTGAAGAGTATTATTGCAAACATAATTAAGATTCAAGTCATTATATTTAACTGCTAAATTAAAATTACTACGCGATCTACTTGCAGCGGACTTAAACGTACCGATTTCTGAGTATAATACCGTCCAAATACATCCGAGGTTGTTTTCGATAAAAATGGCCGTGGAGTTCCGAATGATTTCGCAATTGTTTACGTCAGAGTCTTACTCAGTGATTAGCGTAGATACAAGTATATACATTAAAGTAAGATTTTATTGTTTTATTTCGGATTTTTGCAACAATCTTTGTACGGTATGGTTTTCACAGGCTCATTAACAGTGTCTTAATTACTAATAGTACATGGACATTGCAAGTTGGTGTGGAAATAACTATCAAGCTTCTAATGTACACCTCTGATATAGATGGAATTATGTGAAACAATGTAGTTATCATATACACATACTTAGTTCATTCCAGATTACTTAACAACGAGTGTTTACAAAATCTGTAACATAACTTATCATAAATAAATTATGCATTGTGTTGCTAGGAAACGCGGTGTTGCATTTATACGGATAATATTTCATACGTCGTCGTGTTTTCGTATACACTAGTCAAATGTTAAATATTAATAAGGGGTTCCTGAGGTTAAAAGTAGACAGATTGTCCGACTACTTGTACACTCAAACACTGCGGTACGATACATTCCAAACAATCTTGTTTCCGAACACCTTGTATGAAATTACATGCATTTGCATAGCATATTTTAATGATATTTGTTCAAACGTTACGGTATCACTTATTTTGTTGTTGTGTCTTTGTCTAACTTGTAACGTTGTCATTGTGAATCTACAATTCATATTATCGCCGAACAAGCCATGTGTCTTAGGCAATACAGATTGAAAATATAAGTTAAAAGTCCTAATTTCTTCTTGTTAGATATAAGAATGTATCTTTGATGCCTTGCATCAAAAACTGTATTGTTATCATTGGGACGTTTCGGATATATGCTCTAGGTTATGGCTAAGACACCAACTTTTGCTTTGGAATCCGTTCAGCTGGTTTAATATGATGTACATAACATTTTGGGGAGACGATTCTTTACATACACTTTGTTTATACACAAAGAACAAAATATGTTACAGCTCTAAGTATTTTAAATGAAAGAAGAACCTGATATGGCTTCAACATTTTATGTGAATACATATCAGGAGAAGGAGTGAACGTGTGTACAAGGGGTTCATTGTCATTAAACAAAAACAATTCCAAGATTTATTCCCACCAAGGCCCTAAATGACAAATGACCTTTACTAAATTAACGATGCGAAGTAATACACTGCACTTTGAGTGTTATCAAGTACCTATCTTTACGAAACGCCAAGTTGGTCTCGAAGGTTGTGTTAATTTCATTGTGGTAAATTGAAAAAAGTCGCTAATTTGGTGATACTGGAAAAGTCATTGTTTTCGTGGTGTGGAAGTAATACACTGCACTTTGAGTGTTATCAAGTACCTATCTTTACGAAACGCCAAGTTGGTCTCGAAGGTTGTGTTAATTTCATTGTGGTAAATTGAAAAAAGTCGCTAATTTGGTGATACTGGAAAAGTCATTGTTTTCGTGGTGTGGAAGTAATACACTGCACTTTGAGTGTTATCAAGTACCTATCTTTACGAAACGCCAAGTTGGTCTCGAAGGTTGTGTTAATTTCATTGTGGTATATTGAAAAAAGTCGCTAATTTGGTGATACTGGAAAAGTCATTGTTTTCGTGGTGTGCAATGATACCATGGTCTGTCCTCGTGATCGGAAGATGGGGGAGGGGTTATACGGATGAAGCCTCCGTGAGAGGAAATAGGGTGAAGGGTTGATGTGGATCCAGCCCCCGTGATTGGAAGATGGGAGGAGGGGTGATACGGATTCAGCCCCTGTGATTGGAAAATGGGGGTGAGTGTGATGTGCATCCAGCCCCCGTTATTGGAAAATGGGGGTGAGGGTAATGTTGATCCAGCCCCCGTTATTGGAAAAAGGGGTATGGGTGATGTTGATCCAGCCCCCGTTATTGGAAAAAGGGGTATGGGTGATGTGGATCCAGCCCCCGTTATTGGAAAAAGGGGTATGGGTGATGTGGATCCAGCCCCCGTGACTGGAAAATGGGGGTGAGGGTGATGTGGATCCAGCCCCGGTTATTGGAAAAAGGGGAATGGGTGATGTTGATCCAGCCCCCGTGACTGGAAAATGGGGGTGAGGGTGATGTGGATCCAGCCCCGGTTATTGGAAAAAGGGGTATGGGTGATGTGGATCCAGCCCCCGTGACTGGAAAATGGGGGTTAGGGTAATGTGGATCCAGTCCCCGTTATTTGAAAAAGGGGTATGGGTGATGTGGATCCAGCCCCCGTGACTGGAAAATGGGGGTGAGGGTAATGTGGATCCAGCCCCGGTTATTGGAAAAAGGGGAATGGGTGATCTTGATCCAGCTTCCGTGACTGGAAAATGGGGGTGAGGGTGATGTGGATCCAGCCCCCGTTATTGGAAAAAGGGGTATGGGTGATGTGGATACAGTCCCCGTTATTGGAAAAAGGGGAATGGGTGATGTTGATCCAGCCCCCGTTATTGGAAAAAGGGGTATGGATGATGTGGATCCAGTCCCCGTTATTGGAAAAAGGGGTATGGGTGATGTGGATCCACCACCTGAGACTGGAAAAAGGGGGTGAGGGTGATGTGAATCGAGCCCCCTGTGATTTGAAAATGGGTGAGAGGGTGATGTGGATCCAGCCCCTGTGATTGGAAATTGGGGATGAGGGTGATGTGGATCCAGCCCCTGTGATTGGAAAAAGGGGGTGAGGGTGATGTGAATCGAGCCCCCCGTAATTGGAAAATGGGGATGAGGTTGATGTGGATCCAGTCCCCGTTATTTGAAAATGGGAATGAGGGTGATGTGGATCCAGCCCCCGTGATTTAAAAATGGGGATGAGGGTGATGAGGATCCAACGCCAGTTACTTGAAAATGGGAATGAGGGTGATGTGAATCCAGCCCCCGTGATTTGAAAATGGGTGTGAGGGTGAATTGGATCCAGCCCATGTGATTGGACAATGGGGATGAGGGTGATGTGGATCCAGCCCATGTGATTGGACAATAGGGATGAGGGTGATGTGGATCCAGCCCGCGTGATTGGGCAATGGGTATGAGGGTGATGTGAATCCAGCCTATGTGATTGGACAATTGGGATGAGGGTGATGTGAATCCATCCCGCGTGATTGGGCAATGGGTATGAGGGTGATGTGGATCCAGCCCCTGTGATTGGACAATTGGGATGAGGGTGATGTGGATCCAGCCCATGTGATTGGACAATGGGGATGAGGGTGATGTGGATCCAGCCCATGTGATTGGACAATAGGGATGAGGGTGATGTGAATCCAGCCCGCGTGATTGGGCAATGGGTATGAGGGTGATGTGAATCCAGCCTATGTGATTGGAAAATGGGAATATGGGTGATGTGAATCCAGCCCATGTGATTGGACAATGGGGATGAGGGTGGTGTGGATCCAGCCCATGTTATTGGACAATGGGGATGAGGATGATGTGGATCCAGCCCATGTGATTGGATAATGGGGATGAGGGTGATGTGAATCCAGCCCATGTGATTGGACAATGGGGATGAGGGTGATGTGGATCCAGCCCCTGTGAATATAAAATGGCAATGAGGGTGATGTGGATCCAGCCTCCGTGATTGGAAAATGGGGATGTGGGTGATGTGGATCCAGCCTCCGTGATTGGAAAAAGGGGGGTGAGAGTTAAGTGGATCATGCCCCTGTGATTGGAAAATGGGGTAGGGGTGATGTGGATCCAGCCACCGTGATTAGAAAATGGGTAAAAGGGTGATGTGGATCAAACCCCTGTGATTTGAAAATCTGAATGACGGTGATGTGGATCCAGCCCCCGTGATTGGAAAATTGGGGTGAGGGTGATGTGGATCCAGCCCCCGTGATAGGAAAATGGGGATGAGGTTGATGTGGATACAGCCCTCGTGATAGGAAAATGGGAATGACGGTGATGTGGATCCAGCCCCCGTGATAGGAAAATGAGAATGAGGGTGATGTGGATCCAGCCCCCGTGATAGAAAAATGGGAATGAGGGTGATGTGGATCCAGCCCCCGTGATTGGAAAATGGGGATGAGGTTGATGTGGATCCAGCCCCCGTGATTGGAAAATGGGGATGAGGTTGATGTGGATCCAGCCCCCGTGATAGGAAAATGGGAATGAGGGTGATGTGGATCCAGCCCCCGTGATTGGAAAATGGGAATGAGGTTGATGTGTTTCCAGCCCCTGTGATAGGAAAATGGGGATGAGGTTGATGTGGATCCAGCCCCCGTGATTGGAAAATGGGAATGAGGTTGATGTGGATCCAGCCCCCGTGATTGGAAAATGGGGATGAGGTTGATGTGGATCCAGCCCCCGTGATTGGAAAATGGGGATGAGGTTGAGGTGGATCCAGCCCCCTGTGATTGGAAAATGGGGATGAGGTTGATGTGGATCCAGCCCCCGTGATTGGAAAATGGGGATGAGGTTGATGTGGATCCAGCCCCCGTGATTGGAAAATGGGGATGAGGTTGATGTGGTCCCAGCCCCCGTGATTGGAAAATGGGGATTAGGTTGATGTGGATCCAGCCTTCGTGATTGGAAAATGGGGATGAGGTTGATGTGGTCCCAGCCCCCGTGATTGGAAAATGGGGATGAGGTTGATGTGGATCCAGCCCCCGTGATTGGAAAATGGGGATGAGGGTGATGTGGATCCAGCCCGCGTGATTGGGCAATGGGTATGAGGGTGATGTGAATCCAGCCTATGTGATTGGACAATTGGGATGAGGGTGATGTGAATCCATCCCGCGTGATTGGGCAATGGGTATGAGGGTGATGTGGATCCAGCCCCTGTGATTGGACAATTGGGATGAGGGTGATGTGGATCCAGCCCATGTGATTGGACAATGGGGATGAGGGTGATGTGGATCCAGCCCATGTGATTGGACAATTGGGATGAGGGTGATGTGAATCCAGCCCGCGTGATTGGGCAATGGGTATGAGGGTGATGTGAATCCAGCCTATGTGATTGGAAAATGGGAATATGGGTGATGTGAATCCAGCCCATGTGATTGGACAATGGGGATGAGGGTGGTGTGGATCCAGCCCATGTTATTGGACAATGGGGATGAGGATGATGTGGATCCAGCCCATGTGATTGGATAATGGGGATGAGGGTGATGTGAATCCAGCCCATGTGATTGGACAATGGGGATGAGGGTGATGTGGATCCAGCCCCTGTGAATATAAAATGGCAATGAGGGTGATGTGGATCCAGCCTCCGTGATTGGAAAATGGGGATGTGGGTGATGTGGATCCAGCCTCCGTGATTGGAAAAAGGGGGGTGAGAGTTAAGTGGATCATGCCCCTGTGATTGGAAAATGGGGTAGGGGTGATGTGGATCCAGCCACCGTGATTAGAAAATGGGTAAAAGGGTGATGTGGATCAAACCCCTGTGATTTGAAAATCTGAATGACGGTGATGTGGATCCAGCCCCCGTGATTGGAAAATTGGGGTGAGGGTGATGTGGATCCAGCCCCCGTGATAGGAAAATGGGGATGAGGTTGATGTGGATACAGCCCTCGTGATAGGAAAATGGGAATGACGGTGATGTGGATCCAGCCCCCGTGATAGGAAAATGAGAATGAGGGTGATGTGGATCCAGCCCCCGTGATAGAAAAATGGGAATGAGGGTGATGTGGATCCAGCCCCCGTGATTGGAAAATGGGGATGAGGTTGATGTGGATCCAGCCCCCGTGATTGGAAAATGGGGATGAGGTTGATGTGGATCCAGCCCCCGTGATAGGAAAATGGGAATGAGGGTGATGTGGATCCAGCCCCCGTGATTGGAAAATGGGAATGAGGTTGATGTGTTTCCAGCCCCTGTGATAGGAAAATGGGGATGAGGTTGATGTGGATCCAGCCCCCGTGATTGGAAAATGGGAATGAGGTTGATGTGGATCCAGCCCCCGTGATTGGAAAATGGGGATGAGGTTGATGTGGATCCAGCCCCCGTGATTGGAAAATGGGGATGAGGTTGAGGTGGATCCAGCCCCCTGTGATTGGAAAATGGGGATGAGGTTGATGTGGATCCAGCCCCCGTGATTGGAAAATGGGGATGAGGTTGATGTGGATCCAGCCCCCGTGATTGGAAAATGGGGATGAGGTTGATGTGGTCCCAGCCCCCGTGATTGGAAAATGGGGATTAGGTTGATGTGGATCCAGCCTTCGTGATTGGAAAATGGGGATGAGGTTGATGTGGTCCCAGCCCCCGTGATTGGAAAATGGGGATGAGGTTGATGTGGATCCAGCCCCCGTGATTGGAAAATGGGGATGAGGTTGATGTGGATCCAGCCCCCGTGATTGGAAAATGGGGATGAGGTTGATGTGTTTCCAGCCCCCGTGATTGGAAAATGGGGATGAGGGTGATGTGGATCCAGCCCCCGTGATTGGAAAATGGGGATGAGGTTGATGTGGATCCAGCCCCCGTGACTTGAAAATGGGGATGAGGGTGATGTGGTCCCAGCCCCCGTGACTTGAAAATGGGGAGGAGGTTGATGTGGATCCAGCCCCCGTGATTGGAAAATGGGAATGAGGGTGATGTGGTCCCAGCCCCCGTGATTGAAAAATGGGGTAGGGGTGATGTGGATCCAGCCCTCATGATTGTAAAATGGGAATGAGGGTGATGAGGATCCAGCCCTCGTGATTGGAAAATGGGAATGAGGGTGATGAGGATCCAGCCCTCGTGATTGGAAAATGGGGATGAGGGTGATGAGGATCCAGCCCTTGTGATTGGAAAATGGGAATGAGGGTGATGTGGATCCAGCCCCTGTGGTTGGAAAATTGGAATGAGGGTGATGTGGATCCTGCCTCTGTGATTGGAAAATGGGGATGAGTGTGATGTGGATCCTGCCCCCGTGATTGGAAAATGGGGGTTAAGGTGATGTGGATCGTGCCCCTGTGATTTAAAAATGGGTTAAGGTTGATGTGGATCCAGCCACCGTGATTGAAAAATGGGGATGAGGGTGATGTGGATTCAGCCCCCGTGATTGGAAAATGGGGATGAAGGTGATGTGGATCCAGCCCCTGTGATTGGAAAATGGGGGTATCGGTAATGAGTACCCAGCCCCCGTGATTGGAAAAGGGGGGTAGGGTTGATGTGGATCCAGCCCCCGTGATTGAAAAATGGGGATGAGGGTGATGTGGATTCAGCTCCTGTGATTGGAAAATGGGGGTATGGGTAATGTGGACCCAGCCCCCGTGATTGGAAAATGGGGGTAGGGTTGATGTGGATCCAGCCCGCCCTGTGATTGGAAAATGGGGTAGGGGTGTTGTGGATCCAGCCCCGTGATTGGAAAATGGGGGTAGGGGTGATGTGGATCCAGCCCAGTGATTGGAATATTAGGGCAAGGGTGATAATTAGGTCGCCTTGAGTTAAGTTAGATATACCATTCGATCATGATATCTAATTAGAGCAAGTGCGTTCTCCGCTTTTATGGTAAACATATGCGCTTAGAGATAACAGGGATATAAAACAAAAGTAATTTTCCTACGTGAGCTACCATTACATCGCCATTAAACGCTAGCTCCACTACTTATCGGTGGTGTAAAGAAAATAAGCTGTCGACACATCCGCGGTGCATCTGTGCATGTGTTGAATTTTACACACGTTAGTGCGATTTATATTTTATTTGATAATTTCATTAAACGGACATATTTCGACAATCAGAGAATATGGTAGCGTGAGGCCTGGTTGGCTACGATTTCGTTTCAATATTGTGCGAACTGCCAGGAGCTTTTCTATCGAATCGGATTTGTGCATATTTTGAGAGCTGCTAACCGTAAGAACATTCTAGCGCATGCAAATATAACTGTTATAAATAGAACTTCCCTGAACACAACAAAACTATAAGCACTTCTTAATAGAAAATAAAGACATATTTATAAAAGTGGTGGCGCTGTTGCTCTAGGTATGACACCGTCGAGTATTGGTGGTGCTGTCGGGTTTGTTTTGCGCCCGAACTAACATAACGATTTAACGCTTTTCGAATGAATACAAAATAAAGGTGGCCAACAAAAAAGAACACCAACTACTAGTAAATATAAGGAAATCCAAACTACTAGAATGACAAATCAAACGTGTTTAGAAACGTGGTTTTATAATGGCAAAGTAAATACACCACAATAGCGAATTCATAAATAAAAATGGGGGAAATTGTAGGGGGAAAATGATATAGATAAGGACAGAAGATGGTGTAAATAATACACAGTTGTCGATATATAATGGAGCATTATTGTTGGTCACTTTGTAGGGCCAGTTTTCAATTGTGGCTGGATCGACCTCGAAATATTCCCCAAAAAATGTTTATCAAATATTTCATTGATGACATATATTTATTGATCACTATTGTAACGATTCTCATGATTGTCACGCCACTTCTGAGAGACACTTAAAATATTACCGCCTTCGAGGTGGATTACATTTAATTTAAAAGACCATTCCAAACAAAACATATGTCAAGGGAAATAACTGAGTTAAGATCCTCGTTGATCTTCGCTATACATAATTATTTTCCTCTGCTCACCCAGTTATAATAGATAGCGGTCCCTTAATGACGACATCTACAAACTTGATGTCCTTTAGCAGGATTTTTTGTTCCAACCTTAGCTAGTTCACGGCCAAGCTCCTGGATCCGTCGCTTGAGCGACATATTCCCCGTCTTACCGATCACAGCCTGCACGTTCTTCTAGTCCTGAGAAAATACAATATGATATCTTCGAAGGGTGAAAGCGAAAGGGTTCTATCTCCTTCTTTATCAAATGTCTCTTAGAACCTTTTTGCATTCATCCCTCGAGTCGTGCAACTGCTACTGATTGTCTATGCATCATCACAACTGGCCCGTGACAAAGGGAGTAAGTGAATTGAGTAACTCGGGTTATTCAAGAGTGACAAGAGTAAAGGTTGAATTATGAAGAGTGGTAAACGGTTTAGTTAAAAAAAATACGTAAACATCAAGCATTATAAGCGCTTTGATTCATTACAAACCATTGTGACAGAATCTAAGTGACATTTATAGTGAATATACATTGTACAATTATCTTAATTATATACATCAAATTCCATATCGCATTGAATTGCCATTTTGTGTTTGAATTGATTGTGCATGTTGATTAACAACAACAACGACAAAGTTGGCGAACGCTACAAAGTCTTGTTTTATCCAACGTTATATTATCTTAACTGTATTATTTTGGATATCTTGTCGTATGCTGTCGTTCTTCCAGTCCGAAGATAATACAGTATAAGATAAGATCATGTTGCTTAAAGCAAGACATTTTTAATTGTCAAAAACTTTGTTGTTGTTCTTGTTGTTGTTTTTGTTATTGTTTGCCTAACCAGCAATTCACTTCCTGTTCGTGAAAGGTAATGACCATACATAAAGTGTTGGGAGTCGGTATATTTTACATACAATGTCCATAAACTCCATTTAAAGATAACGAAAAAGTTGGATTAGGGGATTGGTTCGACGGATGAGATAAGTAGTTTTATTGCGGAATGAATACACACCCCGTCTATTTTGTTCAGAGACGGGCAACAACATACCTGGACGGCTTTTGTAAACGAGTCAATCCTCAACCAGGTTATTGGGGTCGGTGTTAAAATTGCAGAGCACGTTTTCTCCTTTAAAAAGACTACAATGTATATGTAATCGCTACAAACATACGGCGGGATGGCGCTATTTTCGGACAAAAACACGCACGTGTTATCTCATGTACTATCCTCATAAAGTTGAATAGGTACTCAGGATTCCCCGACAACAGTACAGAACAGAAATTCTTTATTCGACTTAAAGATGCGCTCTTACTCCCAAATAATATTTACCACAATTAATACAAGTGTTTTAATTTACCAAAAAGGATGATTAAATGTCGAAAACAATGGTTCTTAGGAAGGATACCGAGTATAATTAGAAAGAAAGGTGTAGAAAGCACTGTTTTCTACCTTATGACACGATATCAGATCACAGTAAATCTTTCAGCATTCACCAATCATTTTATATTTTGGCATTTTCAGCTATTAAATACACGGTTACATTCTTGTTACCAGTAATTAATCTTTTCCATAAATGCATTATTTAGTAAGTAGTTAAAGGTTTATCACTCCAAATTTATATTTGTTATACATGTGTATGTATTGATTTTGAATAAGAGTGCCACTTAAAGCATAAAAGGCTCATCGTCACAACAATATGTATAGAAACAAAAAACATGACACGTGACAATTATAACATAATTTATAGATAATGCCATTTTAGATTTAATAGATTAATCATAAAGATTTAACATAAATATTGTGAGAATGTGTATGAAAATAACAAGAAAGTTGTCAATATTTCGGTATAATATATAAAGATCAAAAGAAATGATTTTGGTGATATAAAGATATGTTTTTCTATTTATATATATATACTGATTTACTGCTATTTAATACAACCACAAAGTTTAAACTGAGTGTTACATACAAAGTTTGTGGCTAACTGTGTAAGAATAATTTTGACTTATGAAAAACAAAAAAACAAACTGTATGTATTAAGAACTACACATTTAAGTTTGATCACTACAGTTTATGATACAATCAACAAACAACATGCGTTATCTTTGTATGTACAAGCGAAGTGAGAAATGAAAGAGGGAAAAAACATAATAAAAAATATAGTATATTAAAGAATAACGTAATTTGAAGGACTTATCACAGTAGCACAGAAGTTTAGCCTACGTAGCATGTGTGTCTGAGCAGCAGCTTTATCCAAAATGAATTTTCACCATCTCTGACTCGTACTTGCAACTATGGCTGAACTTGTGTATCTGTATATTAAGTTTTAAAATGCTTAGCAGGGCCTAAGTTACTGTATGTTGTTTTCAAAATGGAGCGGTTTCAAAGGACATCTTTAATGCTGTACAAAACCGTTTTTAATACCAGAGGCTTGTGTTTGGTAAAGTGAATATTTCAATTAACCCCGTGAGGACATAAAAACGATTTAACATTGTAGGAATATACAGACACTCATGTGCATGTTTGTATGTTATACAAGTACAATCAATATGATTGCTGTCCAACTTTTGTAAATAGAGAGGATTAAAGCCAGTTTGTTCAAGATAACACAACAAGCGGTTAGATGAAAGTTAATGGAAAATTCAAGGTATAATACAAAACTGAAGCTAACAGAGAGTCTTGAAAGAACAATGTTTTGGTTCAAACTATTTTATCTCTTTGATTTTATATGGCGTTATAAGTGTTACCAAATTACACAAAGAAGCAGACCGAGCATAGATATTAACGACAATGTTTTCACTATAAATGTATAACAAAATTCTAGGGGAAAAACAAACCACTGGGAGTTTTGATAGAAAAAATGTTTAGGTTCGGACTAGATTATCACTTTAATTGTATATGGGCGTTATAGATGTAGCAAATTTTCACATATACTTGGTCAATGCCTAGGTGATACAGTCAAGGAATGGGGATGGGATGTGGCAAAATCAATGGTGGTGACTTAACTGTCAACGACTCATTGTGCATTCTGATTCAAGATTTGATCTGGCGCATTCGATCAGGCTTACGGAACTAGAATACTCTCAAACAAATTTACTACACTGGGTAAGAAGAACAAGGCGACACCCATAAACAATACGTGTGTGTGATAGTAAGACAAATACCTAGGTCCTTACAACACTGGTAAGAAGGTTGCCGACGTAAACCTCAAATCCCTTACCGTATTGATAACACATTCAGGTCTAGTGTAACGATAAAGGACAATGTTGTCATAAATTGTACCCGTCTTTGAATCCTCAAGTGCCTAGCTTCACTCACTCTCGTACACCATTATCAAACGTCTGGTGAATAAGAATGAGCTTCTCTGAGTTTGATATGCAGCTTGGTGACTTATTACTTACTTATTTCATTGATATATGTACATCTATAAAACTGATATGAGGGTCATAGCCGTCATTCCCTCATGTATCAACTTTTGGAGCCTCCTGACAATACGGTTCCTAGCTTCTCTAAGCTCGTTATGCAGCTCCACTGCGCTCGCTAAGTCCTTATGGTTCTGATTGTCAACTGCGGACGCCAACTCTGAGCATGCACGTACGCTTGTAGATATGAACACTTGTGTATGATAAGTCGTAGTGTCCTGATAATTTTATTAAAAACGCAATGTCTCTATGATCTCTCAGAAATATATGCGTTTGGCAAATTGCACATAAATAATGCATTGAAAGCAAGGACATTAACATAAAGCATGAACTTCTACTGTATTCGAGTTCTCCTAATTCGTCGTGTTCCGGTTCCGGCTTTCTCACTTCCGGCCTGTTGCAGGACGGGCGGTGGTACAGAGCTAATGATGTGGTATTTACAATTATTACTCGTTAGCTTCAATATACATGTAAGAGCAAAAATGTATTTTTGGTGACGCCAACGCAATTTTGTTTAAACATAGAATGTTTTGATGATGTATTTTGGAGATGACAACGCGATGTGTTACAAATTTAGAATTTCTTGGTGATTGCAACGCGGGTTTGTTTAAACTAAGAATCGTTTGTGTATTCTTGGTGTCTCCACAGCCGGGTGCAAAATACGAATAAACAGCTGATAATAGTTACAACGTATGTAATTATCAAGTAACATCGTTCCACGTCCACTGTGTGTGTACATGGACTGACAGTTTGTTCAGTTTCAAATACACGTTATTTATACGTGACAGGCCATAATACAGTGTCGAAGGGCATTTGGTTTTTCCCATTGTCCTACGCATTCATCGGTTTCCAATTGAAAATTAAAACATGTTGCTTTTATTTTACATACATGTTACTATTTCGTTGTTTAATTTATCGCGTATTCCATCCATCCTTAGGTTGCCTAGTGAGACGAAATATATTGGTATATAGTTATATAGAGCCATATTGCAAAACTAGAAACAAAGATGAACATATATCATGTTATATTAGACATTCATAATATACATTTGTGATAATGAACAATGAAAACCTTTCCCAATTATATCAGTAAGACCATATTATTACACGGCATCATCATGTATAAGCAACCGCGGGATTATAAAAACCAATGATTCATGTACAGGGAACGAATATGTTAAATTGTACATCAATATGTTTAGGACTTCTCGTAGATCGAAACAGTAAGCGCAACTCATAGCAAATCCGTAATGTAGTTTCACGGATCACTAAATACTTAATGATCATGAAAAAGACAAGACAAAAAATAATTACAAAAGAAACAAAACACGAGAATGGATCATACACCCCACAAGTTTGTGTGAAATCTGCATTTTGAATTCGCATTCTTTGACATTGAATGAGCCTTGAAGAACATCAGTCTTCTAGAAGGGATGATTGTCAAGGTAAGCGTCGTCCTCGTTCCGATTGGCGACACCTGGCGGGGAAGGAGAAAATTAAGCATTAAAACTGCTTTGTGGTAGAGAACCTGGAACACTGAGTGGACAAAGCAATTGTGAAAATTATCGGTTCAACACACAATGCACACGGACACCTTGAACATTTGTAAGCCACTAAAATTAAGCACACATACCATTCATTTTAAAATATGTTATGAATACTTCAGTTTTATTGAATAAATATGTTTATTTATAAGATAGCAATATTAAAGTGAAATAATCCCACTTATAAACATTCTCCATCCACGTCACTAACTTAGTATTCTATTTAATTTGTTTTATTGTTTATTTAAACACGATAAACTACCTTCAAATTATCGAGTACCATTTAAAAAAGGCGGACAACTGTTTTCCCTGTTGACCTCGGCACACTAGGTACCGATGTTTAAATGTGCCCAAAAAATAGCTCTCAAAAATGTTTAATTTTATTCAATACGTTTAAAGTCCAAGTAATTGCATTTTAATACGTCAATGTCAATTCAAAACATAAAATAACTTGTAAAAGTGCATAAACGTGGATCAGTCACAAAACATTATCTTATCATGTTGCAATTATTGCGCAAGTCACAGACTACAAAATCACGAGTGTTTACTAACAATCGCTAGATGTTCAATTGATTTAATTCATGTTGATACTAAGGAATAAAGTATTGGATGTTCAGAACCGGCAAGGGGAAATTCATTTATGTTGTAAGTGAGATTTTGTCATTCGCCTAGGAAAAGGAATTAACTATGGTCGTTGAATGCTGCACATTTTCAGCATTTGCGGGAGGAGTAAGTACACATTAATATTTATTGAACGATCTTCTTTGTTAGTGTCATTATCATGCAGAGTGATGGAACTTTATGGGGGAGTGATTGTTAAGGTTGGTTGTTGGCGAACCATTGATAAAATTCTGAAGCATTATTTGTGCTTTTCCTTTGACTTTTCAAAATAGAAAAGAAGTCTTTTTTCGTGGTTAGTCATGACCAACTGACTGAAGATAAACATCACGTAGTCAATTATCCTTATAAACTAAAATTTTCACAGAAACTTGTTATTGGATCGATTTATTTGCAAGTGACATGATATATTATGATTCACATGTTGTATAACGCATGACTCATGATTGAAAACAAGATTGATTTTATTATACAGACAGTTAATGTGAAGGTTAGATATCTCATAAGAGACATTCCCTTGCTTGAAATTTGCGTTGTCAATGATTTTAAAATTGACATCCAGCTAACCTGGCTACATTGAAATTACCCCTGTGTTTGTTTGATCGCCTTCTCCCTTTATGATTTGCTCGGTCCCAACCAGCCTCGTCCATGATAATCCCCTGCTGCTCCGGAGTACTGTTGACTGTAACCCTGTAGAAACCAACCAAGTCAAAGTCATTACTTGATGTTTGACCGCTTTGGTAGAATTTCTCTGGACTCACAGGAAGGTGCGGTTGCTGAATTTCTCTTGGAGAAGACCAAACACAATATCAATTTCGCCGTCCTTGGCTTCCGTGATACAGTACGGGTGAGTCATATCCAGGTTGAACAAAACAGTCTAAGCAATCAGGAAATTAACATTGATTTATGGAAATAAAATTATTCAAAATAGCTTGAGATGACGCTGTTAGAAAAATGAAAATGATATAAGTAACGCCCAAGGAACATCCGCCTGAGTAGTCGATTTTTCTTCGCCAAAGTTTTTTCAGTGGTGCTTTGAAGGCCGTTTTTTGTTATATCTTCATTGGTTTCGAGTAAAATTCAGAGAGGGCCGAGCCGTCTGGTTCTACAGATTTTGTTGGGAAATCCTTTTTAAATTTAGAGTGCCTTAAGGGTATCAATAATACATGAAGTTGCATTGTCAACTGCCCAAATGCGGCCCCTTTTTAATCAATACTTTAGTAGCGAATACAATGATACCGTTTTTCAGAGCTGGGCCTTCCTAAAAACCCAAGGTAACTGCGCCATAGTACCATCATTAACGACATGCACGCGTGTGCATTACAGTCCTACCCTTTGTTTGTTTTGCCACATAGTTATTACCTTTCAAATTGTTGTTTTATCAACTCTTAATCGGCCTAATACCCATCAAGAATATCCCTTCTCCCTTTCGCGCGCAAGTATTTACTTTTGGCTTATATTGACCTATTTATCACGACGAGTATATTTACATGTTATCTTTTTTAAAGAGTTTATAAAAAGTAACATATAGCTGATTACACTAGCGAACTCGTCCAAGTTTACTTTGTATGTTAATATCGGAAGAAAAGATAATATAATACGCTCAAAATGCACCATTTCGGATTTCTTTTATCAAAAACTCAAAGTTCGACAGTCTGATTTCATTGTCAAAATATGTAGTTTAGTATTTCTCTCGATAAAAAATTCAACACTAAAAATGTTTTAGTACAAAACGTGAAACATTTACGACAATGAATGTGAATTAACAAATGTTGCGTTTTCGCCATTCATAAGAATTCCTGGCGTACTAGAACCAGGTGCTTGTGCCATCATCAATGGATTTTTGGACGGTGTAGTAGCAAAGGAAGTTAGTATTATAAAAGAAAAAAACCTAACTTCACGATAACTACTAAATGTTTATGCTAAAATTGAGTATGTTCACATCACCTACAAACGTGAGATATTAAACATTTCTATTTTCTTTTTGCACAATGTTGACTTAAACCTACTTCCTAAATGCGTTTTTTTTCGGTTGATTTTATTTCCATTTTTCTGTACCCGAAATGTATTTCAGAAATGTTTAATATTGTATTCATTCAACTATTTACCGAATGGACCATTATAAATTAAGGGGATTGTTTTTAATATTTAACTGAAGAAGTAATAATTGACGTCACTGGTACCTAGGAGATGTCATCGTCAAACTCACTAAACAACAGTTATCATATTCACGTCATTATAAACACATTTTTAACCAAAATACCTTCAAACCATCCCATACGAGGACCAGTGTTATTCCTATCAAGGTTGTATCAAGGGAAATGATCAACTGTTTATACAAACAATAGTGCAGGACCAATGCATGTTTCATGATATATAAGAGTAGGCATTGTAAACAATTTTCACTATCTTCATGTTTGACAAATCTACAATATAATATTTGTAAGTAACCCGCGCATAAATCGGTCGGCACTTAACGACACTTCCGACTGACCGTTTGCGGCCCATCCTGCTGATAGTGATTCACCCGCTCATGTTGGGTCTCTACATCCGGTATCTACGCACGAACCTTCTAGTGTCGAACCCATGATCATTAGGCCCAAGACAGCTCCCAATCGTGCGATTCTCAGCAGACAGACGCCATCACCACGGGCTCACAGGTGATTGTGGCCCCCAGACAGCAGCTCAGGGTACCCAAGGAGATCGTCATCACACCAGCTAAGTTCGTTGTCCCAAAGCCTGTTAGTCATGGCATGGCCGCACCACAGATTTCAACACCGGTAAGGAAATCCACATGTGAAACTGAACTAAAAGCTGTGCATTGTGACGAGGAAATCCATTATTAAAGAGTGTCAAAGACACCCCTGCACGGGACAGATCCCGTACCCCCCGTGCTGTAGCTAGGTCCGAAAAACGGTCTCAATCTGCGAAACCTTATAAAAAAACAACAAGGTGTCAGTAAAACTCGAGATAATGATATTAGCCAGGTTTTACCCACTTCTAAAAATACACTCGGTGTTGACAGCGGTGGTCAACCAGCGGAACGTGATCAGCCGATTTCCGCATAGTGTACTGACGAGGAGGTCACGCTGAGATGTACGCTGTTAAATGTACAGGGTCTCACTAGCAGACGAACGAATAAGTTACACTCTACTGAGTTAATAAATATTTTTCAATTAAATGATTTAATTCTTTTGACGGAAACCTGGACTAATGACTTTTCTTATTTACATATTGACAATTTTGAATGTTATGTTTTAAATAGGCATGGAAATAAGCAATATAGTAAACGGTCTGCAGGGGGCATAATTGTTTATTTGAGAAACACTTATGTTAAAAATGAAACATTAATATTTACGAGTAATGACGATATTTTATGTATAAAAATCAGTAGTGACACACTAGCTGGGTTTAGATCAGGATCTGTATTTCTGTTTATCATATGTTGTACCAGAAAATATTAGTCGCCAGAGTTTAATTGAAACTCACACATTCGATCGGTTACTTTCATTTATAAAGGATCTTGAAGCTAAGAATGTCAACTCTTTTTATTTTGTGCTTTGTGGTGATTTAAATGCTCATACTTCAGATAGGCCGGATTTTGTCACAGGCGATAGTTATATGCACTTTAATGAGTTGTTATCAAATAATTATATAACTGATGTACCGTTAACACGATGTTCAAAAGATAAAGGGAGGCTAAATAATTATGGATTAGTGCTGTTAGATTTATGTAAAGAAACCGGATTACGTATTATAAATGGTCGATTTGATAGAGATAAAGAGGGTAATTTTACGCACGTTGGAAGTCGGGGTTCAAGTGTTGTAGACTATGTTTTGACTACACAGAATTTATTTAAGCATGTATCGAGTTTTGTAGTTGAATCACCAAATATACTCTCTGATCATTGTGCTGTTAAATTTTCTTTGTTAATTAACAAACTTATCTCAGTTAACATCATTGAAGATAGAACTCGTAGCTCAATTAATAGTAAATTCGTTTGGGATTGTGATAAAAAAGATGCATTTATGCAAAATTTATCAAACCAGGAAACACTAGATAAATTACAATCGTGTAATCAAAGGATACAAGATGCTAACACGGCATGTGAAATTGATTTATGTATTTCTGACTTTTCGTCAATTTGATATGATTCAGCAAAACCTTTTAAGCACAAATGTAATGTGCATTCAGATACAAGTCATAATGAATATAGCACTTTTACTTCTGACAAGCCATGATTTAATGAGGATTGTTATATAAAAAGAAGGAGTTTGTATAGCATGTTAAGTCTGTATAGATTAGATAAATCAAAGGGAAATAGAAAAAAATATGGTAATTGCTAAATCTCAATATAAAATATGTGTTCATCTGAAAAAGTTAAATTATGATAAATTACAAACAACGAAATTAAACGAGTCAAGATTTAAAAATGCAAAAACATACTGGAATATGTTAAAAGGTTGTGCTAATATGAAGAGTACTAATATTTCAATAGATACATTTGAACGCTATTTTAAGAGTGTGAATAATCCTACTGATCCTTTTTTCTGCGTAGACGAGGATGTTGTGGATTTTATAGATAGATATGAGAAAAATGAGTTTGATGTTATGTTTGCAGAATTGAATACGCCCATCAGCTCTGATTGTTTACTTAATGCTTGAACACAATTAAATACTAACAAAAGTGAGGGCCCAGATATGAATATAAATGATTTTTTTATTCATGGGAAATCCGTCTTGTTGCCACATCTTCTTACTTTGTTTAATAAGCTTTTTGAAATAGGGTATTTTCCACCGGCATGGTCTGAGGGTTTTGTTATACCGTTGCATAAAAAGGGTAATATCAATGATGAGAATAACTTTTGAGGAATCACATTGCTGAGTACTATTGGTAAACATTTTACGAGAACATTAAAAAATAAATTGACTGATTGGGCAGAAACATATAATGTATATATAGAAGCACAGGCGGGATTTAGATCACGTATGGGAACTGTTGATAATATTTTCGTCCGGCGTGGCATTATAACTCATATGTTGAATCAAAGCAAACGTTTGTACTGTGCTTTTATAGATTATACAAAAGCCTTTGATTATATAGTGAGAGACAATCTGTGGTATAAATTGATAAAGTTTGGGGTTAGGGGTAATATGTTGAATATAATTAAATCTATGTACGAAGTGGTCAAATCAAAGGTAAAACATAATAATGTATTAGGCGATGGATTTAATTGTACTCTTGGTGTAAGACAAGGAGAAAGTATGTCGCCTTTCCTTTTCTCGATGTTTCTGAATGACATAGAATATATTTTTATACATAAATGTTTAGATGGGATTGATGTCGAAATGTTTAAGGTATTCCTTATTTTATATGCTGATGATATTGTTATATTTGCCAACTAAGCAATTGAGCTTTAGATAAGTTTAGATGCTCTGCTTGAATATTGCAATAAATGGAAATTAGTTGTAAATACCGTTAATACAAAATAAATGATATTAAGTAAAGCAGGGAGATTGAGAAATGATTTAAAGTTTTATTACAATAACGAGGAATTAGGAATCGCCAATGGGTTTTCATATCTTGGTGTTGTGTTTAGTAAAGGAGGATCTTTTTCGGATGTCCAAACTACATTAGCAGGTCAAGAGCTTAAATCCATTTTCCAAATGAATAATTATCTTTATAAGTTCACCTGTCTATCAGTAAAGCATAGACTTAACCTATTCGACAAAATTATTGCCCCAATTTTAAATTATGCACGTTATTGTACAAAAAGACTCAAACATGTAATATAGACGGGGTTTAAGTGTATTCATCTTCTTAATCGAATTAAAAAAGTGCAATTACCGTACCATGGTCAATTGTAACTATTTCAGCTTGTTCGACAGATACGAAACGTAGGGTACGGTTGAGTTGTTATTATGTTAATCCGTTCATAATTTAATATATATATATCTGAATACTTAGGGGCAAATACATCAATTCGGAAATGCCTACTCATTGTTACATCCTTATTTCTTTTAAAATTTAATTTTAATTTTCTTTAAATGTCACACATAGTATGTACATTTACGACAACCCAGTACAAGCAGAATGGTAACGTAATCCTGGGTTGCTAAAAATGTAGGTCCTTAAGCTATCGCAGTGGTCAGCGCACTCGTTTCTCACCAAGACGTCCGGGATTTGAATCCGTGCCGACGTCTGTGAGTTTTGATTGTGGTCACCAAGCCGGACAAGTGGGATTTCCCCGGGTACCTGAATACTCCGATTTCTAAACAATACAACACCACTATGTCGCACAATATTGTGCTAACTAGAGTAATTTAACATAAACATATATAACTTTCTTCACACTTGTAAAATAAATATAGGTAGTCATGAAGATATAATGATCGACAGCTTTGATAGAGGAATTTATTCAGTTCTATGACGCTTGTATACATCAACGCAATCTTACAAATACAGAATCAACAAAAAAACAGGGAAGAATGAATCGAACGTGTACAAAACTATATAATAGCTAGTTGTACATTTGACAATATAGAAAAATACGTCCAATCACAACCTGCAATGAAGGTTTCCATTTTTCTGAAAAACATGATCACACTATATGTAATACAGATCAATTGTTACAGTGTATGGTAAACCAGTCTGCCAAATAAAGTTGCACTGTTTTGCGCCTGTTTGGTTGTCACAAAGGACACACTGCAAGAGCTTATTTTCGTTGAAGGATAGATCTAAATTAACTAACATAATATCCACAAAACACCAGCACAGTATATCCAATATGTCAGAGGGAAAGTTATACAGATAAATTCAACAAATATGATATAAAAATAGTATCACAGAAAATAGCTTTTTACAAAGTTGGACGGAATAATAGTTCGTAACAAATATGATCAATGATGAATTAAATTATTTAAACTTGATATTGTCAAAAGTGTGAGATACAACATGTTTGAATACACTCAATACGCATGTACACATGGTATTACGCTTATTAGAATAGGTCGATTCTCCATCACGATGACTGTTATGTAGCGTTTACTGTTATTCCCTTTTCCTCTGTTCATACTCTTCTGCCATTCCGTTCGACTGAAAAATAAACAAGATAAACATAACGTACAGTAAAGAAAGAGGCAGGTTGCGATTTGGAAACTACATACAACTGCTATATTCTCAGTTTCAGGAAAAAAAACGTACCAGACCCTATATTGAATGTATAGTAAAATATTTAGTCACATTGTACTGTGATCAATTAGAACGATAAAGTTGGATACTCTTTTATCCTATATAATTATGCGATTCAATCGGTATTTATAAAAACATATATGTTATTAACTATTTTCGTTTGATACAACTGAAAATTCGTTTTATTAATCTTAATACTGATTTCTAACGTACACCATTTAATGTTCGAGATTTGAAGATTTTTTGTTTCTGTTATGCGGAGCAAAATGTAAAAAAAAACTAAATCATGCGTCAAAGCACTTGGTATGATAAACATTTTTTTTTTAAATATTAGCATGTTTCTATCTCGGTCGAACTCAGCATCCTGCTAAATGTGTTTTTGAACCACAAAGCAAGCACTTTACTGAATCATTCTTCCACAGTCCAAATACATAAGGAAATCCGAACTATAAAGCGGAAATTGTTTTTCTCTAAATAATCCACTAATAACATTTGAATAGAAAGGTTGCTAAATGTTTCACAGTAGCAATTTTCTCTACTCACCCAGTTATAGAAGGTAGCGGCCCCAGCGCTGATAATGACGATGTCTTCGAGCTTGATGTCCCTTAGCAGGGCTTTGGTCCTCATCACTGTCTCTGCCTTCAGCTTGTTCACGTCCAGCTCCTGGATCCTCCTCTTCAGCGACATCTTCCCCGTCTTTCCTATCACAGCCTGCACGTTCTTCCAGTCCTAAGATAATACAGAATAAGATAAAATAGTGTGCGATAAAGCAGCGTACTCTTTACTGTTCATAGCCTGCACGTTATTTCAACTCTAAAATGAAAAAAAAAAGAACATAAAATGATGTAGCATAACCCCCGTCTACGACCACCGCCAGTAATTTCTTCCAGTCGTAAGATTATACTATGATAAAGTATAATGTTACATTGTTATTTTCTGTCATGTCGTGCAAGGCCTGCCAATTATGTCACTTTATTCTCTTCAAATGATTGACCCCTTCATTAAGTCTGTGAAGTCGTTGTTTTCCACAAGATAGTTAGAAGCCCATTAACTCCATTTAAAGATAACAACAAATTGGATCAGGGAATTGATCAGACAGATTAGATAAGTATATTATTGGAGTTTGAACACACAGCCGGAAAAGCCCGTCTATCGTTCAGAAACAAACAACAAAACACTTGGGCGGGTGTGAACAGTATTTGTTTACGAGTCAATCCTTCTACAGTTCATTGGGACCGGTTTAAAACTGTTGTTTAAAACGTGCTATTATTCTACAGTTCATTGGGTTCGATGTTAAATGTTGTTGGCACCTTGGCGGGAAAGCGTCTTTTTCTGGCAAAACATGCACATGTACTCCTCATATTAAAAATCAAGACTTTTTGGTTTAGTAACAAACAAAGTTGCAGGTATTGGCCCTCATCAAAACTGAACAGACGAGATATTTAGAATCTCCGGTTTCCAAGCAAACACAAGACCACACTCTCACCAACGTTAGTGATTTACTAAACGTTTATATAACTATCTACACTATCATTGTGCTACTAAATTAAGTTTAACCTAAGTAGTAGATGTGTTTGAGCAGCAGCTTTATCCAAAATAAATGTTTACCCTCTATGACTGATTCTGGCACCTTCGGTCGAGCCGGGATACAGTGTACCAGAAACTCAAACTGGTACCCATAATCATTGGTACTCATCATTTGGTACCAACCTTTGTCTCCTCCTCTGGGTTGCCTAGCAACAATAGAGTGGCCCGCATCACCGTGTGTATCTCTGCAATGGGATGTGCGTACGAGCGGATCTCAGATATCGTTCTCTGGTTTAAGGTCATCACCTAATAACAAAGAATGTATGTTCTTAATAAGTGACATGAACATTATACATCGTGACTTAACTGAAACAAGTTTTATTACTAATTCTGGTTACAAGATATGCAACAACATGAATAGAATATATGTAAAACATATGTTTATTATTGGTTATCGGGTACAGTATTGCTGACCATTATGCAGAGACCGTAAGCTTTATAACATAATATAATAACCATCTACGTGAACATGTACGATTACTTTTAAAAAGCTTAGCATGAACTCCGTTTTATGGTATTACAAAAAGAGCAGTATTAAAGGGCTTTACTATGCTATTATAACAACGATATAACCAGACATACTGTTTGGTTCAGTCGATGTTTCAAATAACCACATGAGGACATGTACAATGTGATGCAGATCGTTATACATGTACACAAGTAATGATTTACATGCTATTCAGGGAAAGGTTAAATGATTGCTGTCAAATTGAGTAGATGCAAAGGATTTGCGATAACACAACACACGGTCAGGAGAGAGTCAATGGACAATTCTAGGAACAAGACCAAAATGGACCTAACAGAGAGTGTTGACAGAACCGTGTTTTGGTTCAGACTAGATTATCGCTTGGATTTGATATGGGCGTTATAGATGTAACAAATTTACACATAGACGCAGGCTGTGCTTATATGTTAAAGACAATGCTTTCACGATAAATACGATTCCCGGCCTGTGAGTTTGGTTTGTGGTCACAAAGCCGGACAAGTGTACACCGGTTTTCTCCACAAAAAAAAAAACACATTCTCGCGTAACATCATGCCAACGATAGTTATTAATATTGTGTTGAAATTTTTTATTTCACAAGCGTTGTAAAATAAATAAGTTGGAACTATGAATGCGCAACGAAAATCTAGATATAACAATGAAATATATCCTAACAGGGAGTTTTCATCGAAAAACGTTTAGGCTTGGACTAGATTACCACCTTTATTTTATATGGGCGTTATAGATGTAGCAAATTTACACATGGACTTGGTCAATGCCTAGGTGATAAAGTCGAGGATTGGGGCAAAATCAATGGCGGCGACTACACTGTCAACGACTAAAGGGATGTTTGATTCAAGATTCGATCAGGGTCCTTATTCAATAACCAACTTAGATCTAATTTAAATTTAAGAGTAGAATCTGAGTGTTTTAATGGACTGTAAAAATAACTGGCCAATAGACTGAATTGAATCACTGAGGCGTGACTAAGGAAAATGATAAAAACTGTATTGAATACTGGTCCAGTGTAACGCCGCATAACAGCATCGCCGCATAAACAAAATTGACCACGTTTATGCGGTGATTTTCAACGCATTAACAGGACTTTCCTATGTGGCAAAAAGGCACACTTTATTGCATAAAAACAATTAAAACACATACTATAACAAAAGTGGTTGATAACGTTTCATCAATATCGGACTTTGAACTAAACTTTTAGAGGCGTAAATTCTAACAAAGATTTAGTAAGATCGGTTTAAATATGAACCAAACCAATTGATCTTTCTGCGAAAACGTTTGAAATGACGTTTGGCCCGACTGATAAAAATATTTTTCAAACTTTACTTGTTCCAATGTCCATTGCAATAGATATTACTTATGCACATGCGATTTGTAACAACTGCCCACACCCCGGGGAATATTGGGGCTTTTGAACCAATCCCTTTTGAATATTATTCTGAATCTTAATTTTGACTAAATCAAGGAACATATTTCGTTACTGGAACAATATAAATAAATAAATAATAAAAATAATTAAAGCAGGTACACAGGTACACAGCTTCATAAGCCAATGAATAAATGTAAGTGACTCTGGAGACTCCCATGTCACAAGATATCGGGACGGACGGACGGACATCACATCATCATCATCATCAACGTCATCACCATCGTTTTTGTTGAAATATTAGAACTCTATTTTTAGCTTTATAATATATGGTTAAGTTAATCTTCTTTATGTGGCACAAAGGCACAGTTGCGCCCCATATAAGCAATTTCTGGTTTATGCGCTGAGCGTCGCCGCATAAACGTGGTCGCCCTGTTTATGCGTTGAAAAACCGCATAAAAGAAAAAACACGTTTATGCGGCGATGCTGTTATGCGGCGTTACAGTCCAGGCGTATTTACTCGCGCATAAAGGACTAGAACAATATCGTTTACATCTTTTCTACACTGGGGAAGAGAAAACAGCGACTTTCATAAGCAAACAAATAAACTTATCGTATTGTGTCGTAAGACAAATATCGAGGTGCTTACTACACTGGCAATGTTCAGACGAGGGAAATGATTTGAAACCCTTTTCAACTTTATCTAAATGATAACTCGTACATATCTAGCGTGACATTGAAGGAACTCAATGGTTAGATAATCAACTTAGATTCAAGCGTTTTCAATCGGGCAGTCTAGCACATAGCCACATGAAACTCGGAGTGTCCTTAGGTGGCAGTTCGCAGTTTTCTAATTGAAAACGCATGCCAAATTAGTGTGACGAGGCAAGGAAATTATGCAAGTCAAATAATAAGGATCTTAGCCTCTCGCAACCGGGAGCACACGTTGTTGACATACACTATACACCCCTTATCGTATTGATATTGAGGTCACAGGTCTAGTGTAATAACGACGGACGGATAACACATTTAGGTCTAGTGTGACGATGAAGGACAATGTGGTCATTACTTGTACCAGTGTTTAAATCCTCTTAAAGGCCTAGTTTAAAGGCCTAGTTTAAGGAATGTTTGGCATGATAATCCCCTGCTGTGCATCTCCTGCTAATTGCACTGGTGTCACAGTAGAGGCCAATTTCCTGTGTATTCGTTTATTGGCTCAGGGCCATTTAGGGTCCATTTTTATAATGAAACCTCAGAAACTGCACTGCATGATACTCAGATTGGAGATCTGATAAGACAATTAGGCAATTAGATTAAGATTAATACACAGAGGTTGTTTACTACACACGTTTTTTTTTTTGGGGGGGGGGTCACTTATAGAAGGCTTAAACTAGGCCTTTAGAGCGACCAATATGGGCCTTTACGAAGCCTGGTGACTAAACACTTACTTATTCCATTGTTATTTCTATTAATACATTACCTCATGTATCAACTTTTGGAGCCTCTTCAGACGGGCAATAAGGTCCTTAGCTTCTCTCAGCTCGTTGTGCAGCTTGGTGGCATAACCCTTGCTCTCCACTAGATCCACTGCACGCTCTAAGTCCTCGAGGTTCTGACTGTCAATCGCAGACGACAACTCTGCGGACACGCATGTAAATATGTTCATGTGTGTATGATAAATCTTAGTGGCTTGATAATATTATTTAGATATACTAAGTTTAGTCTCTTAGTCCTTCTAAAGATATAAGCTACGGAAAATTGCACATAACTAACACATTCAAAATAATGAAATTATCATAAAGCATGGACAATCTCCTACTGTCTCTAAGTTCTCCTAGCTCATCGTGTTCCGGTTCCGGTGCTTTCTCGCTTCCGACCTGCTGTACGACGACCGGTGGTACAGCGCTTATAATGTGGTAGTTACAGATATTCCGCTCGTTACCTGCAATATACATGAAAAAGCGACTTTATTGTATCTGATGATGTTTTCTTGTTCACGGTTTCGAAAATTGGTTCAAACTTATTTTTTATTAATAATATATATCATGTTTTTCAGGTTCAGATCGACAAATCTGCCCTCAGGTAGAATGTGTGCGAGCTAGGATATCCAAACATGGCTAATTCACCGAAAGTGCATAATGCACCAGTTAATTGTACCCCCCCCCCCCCTCCCGCCAGGTCCGGGGAATAGCGGGAACTTCGACTTTCGGTCCAGCCAATTCCGGGTAAAATCTCCGCCCTGTGGGCACAAACTGCTGGCAAAATCCCCCCAAATGCCCCCGCACCCCGGGGGTATCCTAGGTAAGGCCCATTCCCCGCTATTTTCGACGCGAATACAAAACCATCGCATTCATTCGGCACTGCGGGGCCACCTTGAAGGTAACAACACGGCACATTTCCCCCTCTATCCCCTGTATACCCTCGGACCTGGGGGCCGTGGTTACAACTGACTGCTGCATAACCGTAGAGAACGAAAATGTTGTATTTGGTTCTGTGTAAAACTCAACTCAGTTTATAACACAAGTAGACACGCTTATAGTAATAACATCGTAATATGAAAAACCGCGATTACTATAAGAAAACTTCGGCTTGGCAGTTTGTGCGATGTTTCGATAGCAACACAAGGTTACAGTCACGATGGGCTCATATTATGCTGTATCACCGTCCTACACATTCATCGGTTTGCACCCGAAAATTAAAACATGTTGTTATTTTTTATGAATGTTACTATAAGGATGTTAAAGTTATCGCATATTTCACACATCCTTTGGCCACCTGGTGCATCCATTTACACTGGTTTACGGAAATATATACCTATTCTTAAAAACTAAAACAGGCAATGCCTTTCATGTATTTTTGGACGTTAATGTCCAATATTTGTGATCAACAACAACGAAAATCTTTCCAAATACTTTCAGTAAAATCATCTTGTCACCCGGCATCATCATTTATTATAACACAGGGGCGTATCCACAGGATTCGATGTTAGAGGGTGAGCTACTTAGAGGCAAAACATTTTGACTTCTGCCCCTCACTCAGAACCGAAATTTGTTGGTTAAACGTGTTTGGAGGGGGGTGGGTGGGGGGGGGGCGGTGGTATTCCCCTAAGAACATTTTAACAGACTGAAGTCCAAAAATGTGCATTTTGGGCGTATTTTATTACTTTTTTTTCTCCTAAATTGACAAAAAAAAGAACTTTGACGATTTTAGAGGGGGGGGGGGGGCGCCGGTTGCCCCCCCCCCCCTTGGACCCGCTAGTGTTACAAGCAACATCTGGATAATGCAACACATTCATTAACAGGGAACGAATTTGTTAAACTGCACATCAATACGTTACTTAGACTACGCGTAAATTGAAGTAGTAATTGCAACTCATAAGGAATTGGTTATCTATTTTCAAAATAATTAAATTCACAAGGAAATGAAGAGAAAGTATCCTACCTCCTCCAAGGTTGTGTGATATCTTCATTTTGAATTCGCCTTCTGTGACATTGAATGAGGCTTCAAGGATGTCTCCAGTCTGCTGGAAGGGGTGATTCTCAAGGCGGGCCTCGTCCTCACTTCCGATTGGCGACACCTGGCGGGGAAAGAGAAAAGAGAACCTCGAATATTTTTTGGGAACAATATGTGGGAAGGCGTTGGTGCAAGGGGGTCGATTCAACAATTTATGAGAATTGACACATTGAATATTGTAAGCATCTAGGTTTATGCATTCATCCCATAAATTATAAATTGTAAAATATGTATTTAAACGTCTATGTCTTATCTCCTTTAAACTTAAGTATTAATAAAAGCATATACAAGTAATCAGTTATATGATATCAATATTTAAGTGACATTGTCCATCTTATTACTACATATATCCGAATAATATAAATACGTATGTTCTAGTTTTAGTTTGGGAAAAAAGTGTAAGAAATATGTTTAATGATATTGACCCCCTATTTTAATATTGCGACCTATGAAACCGGTTTTTGTTATTATCCACATTACGTATATATTATGATTCACAAGGTGTATACCAAATGGCCCATGATTAAAAATAAAATTCAACTTAGTATGATATAGATAACAGAATGTTAAGGTAAGTGTACACCCAAGTACCTTGTATGTGACATTAGCTTCCTTGAATTTTGCGTGGTCAATGATTTTAAATTTGACATCCAGCTGGCCTGGCTGCATTTTAATAACCCCTGTTTTGTGTGTGATGGCCTCCAACCCAAGTTCCGCTATGATTTTGCCCGGTCCCCAGCCAGCTTCCTCCAGGATAGGGAAAAACACCTGCCGCTCCGGAATACTGTTGACTGTCACCTTGTAGATAGCGACCCAGTCATAGTCATAGTCCGGCTGATTCACTGCCAAGTCCTTTCCGACTATCTCAAGTTTGTATGTGCCGATTTTTGGAAACCGCACTTTCACTGACAGAACATTTTCATTCGATCTGTGGATAAAGTCCAACTGGACGTTTTTCTGCGGAAGTTCAACAGGTTTGGTTCTGTGTTTGTCTTTGTCGACGAAGAAAGTTGGGATACACAGAAATGTGTGGTTGCTGGATTTCTCTGGGTGAAGACCAAACACGATATCTATTTCGCCGTCCTTGGCCTCCGTGTTGCAGTATGGATGAGACAGGACCCTCATCTCCAGGTTAAAAAACCGGTCTTTTAAGAATACCTAGGCAACAAGAAAAAGTACATTGATACTAGTATATGGAAATTAGATTATTGAAAATATCTTGATAGTGCGCTGTAAAAAAAAAATGGTATAAATATCGTCTAAAGAACATCCGAAAAATGTTCGATTATTCTAGTTCAAGGTGTTTAAGCAGGGCGTTTGTGGCTGATATTTATATCATATCGGTCATGGTTTGGAAAACAATTTAATAGACTAAGCCCGAGCCGATATTATCAGAATATTCGTGGAAAAGCGATAAAGTGAAACCCTTTCATATAATATAACTGCTATGCCGAGTGTGACAAGTTTTATATTTGAAACTTGACCGAAGTATAATAGGGCTCTATTAACTGCATTTTGTTTTTGCAGATTCGGAAATCACAAAACGCACGCCGAGTGAAAGTGAACACACCTGCAAACATATACTAGAGACGAATGCGACATTCCGAATAAAAACGCAGTACTTTTATTGAATGGCATTTGAATGAAGCACTATTTTGTTTAATGACGCCATTTTAAAATCACGAATGATGTGACATTCAACACAATGTAATACGACCGTATTGCACTGGAGTGGAATATTGACTACAGTATTTTACGATATGTGGATCTATGATGGGTATATAGGAAAGTATATAACATGTCTAAATCATGGTGTAAAATGTAAGGTCAAAATACGGTCCACAAACCATGGTTTCGAACTCCTCTATCGTTTTTTTCGTGTCGATGAGCTGCCAGTTAGGCTCCTCGGGGAAGTGTGTGTAGATGAGCTGCTGGGGGTCCGTCAGGAAGAAGTTCTCGTCACATGTGTAGAAGTAGTCTGAAATATACGCCACATGGAATGGATTAATCAAGCCATATGTCATATGTGTATAGTTAGTCTTAAGATGATGCCATATGTGTAAATGTAGTCTTCAGAATATGCACATGTGTGGAAGTAGTCTTAACATATGTGTAGAAATGGTATGAAAAGTATGCCATATGTGAAGATATAGCCTAAAACCTGTATATGACATATGTATGTACAAATTCTGCAAACATGACATAATTATGTGTAAACGTAGTCTACAAGCATGTCATATGTGATGATTTAGTTTCAAAACTTGTCATATGTGTAGATATAGTTTGAATAAGAGATGCCATATGTGTAGCACTAGTACATGTCTGAAAAAGTTGTCTGAAACATACGTACAAGTAAAACGTGTACAAACAGTCGGAAATACACGTAACATGTGAAGATGTAGTCGGAAATATTACACCATGTGTAAATGTAGTCTGTATAACTCGTCACACATGTATAAATACATATGCTGTCTGAATTACACGTCAAACGCTTCAATGTAGTCAGTAAGACAACAAAATCAACAAAGACCCGGTTTAAAAGCACAAACAGCAATGACAACAAACACTTAACGGAAGACACCAAACATCTCAAAGCAGGATGCAGAGCTCAACCAAGATAAAAACATGCTAGAAAGCTTTAAAAAGGTGTTTATCATACCACGTTCTTTGACATATGATATAGTTTTTACAATTTTTTTTTATCTCATAACAAGAACAGGAACTCTTCAAACCTTGAAGATATGAAATAATTTAGTGTCAAATGGTGTACATTCAATAAATACAAAAAAAACCATCGGTATCAGTAATTGTTTAAGAAAACGTACGGTCACTGAAAACTAGGTGTAAACTCACAGAAATCTTTAATCAGTTAGTATCAATAACAATGTACATAACATCGCCTTTGAGGTCACGATTTGAAGCGAGGTTAAACATCCTCGATATACGTGTATCGCGGTTCAGCTCATATTCTGAAGTGAGGTTTTTAAACAACAATAAAGTAGATACATCGCATTTCAGCTCATAATCTTAATGGAAGTGACACGCGTCCAATCGGGCCGCAGAATCTTGTGAAAAGCACCGCGATCTCGTCCGTCTCCAGGTTCGTCCGGCGACTATTATGTTCAATTTAAGTGAAGCCTGGTTTCCTCATATAACGGTGTTAGCGTATTCAAGAGTTCCGAAATCTCATTTATACCAATTTTGTTTTTATTTAAATTGCTAACAATACGTCATGAATATTTTACAGTGTATTGTTTTATGCCGATAGTTTTGAAACAGTGAAATATCATTTGTATTTCACTGATGAATCTTTATAAATTACCAATACGCATTTAAGTACATATATATCGTTTATCTTTCACACATGTGTTTATATGTTTAATGTATCTGAAGGATTTTAACTATTGACTATAGATAGTTTGGAGTTTGTTATCAAATGTTAACAATTACATATGGATTTACTTGCCATCGCTATGGTGAACGGAGAACCTTTAAGATATTGAAAGTTTTAAATAATTGAAAAATGTTTTAAAATTACCTATTAATGTTTTGCTCTCTTATTGCTTAACAAACGCTAACTTATGGTCACTGTATTGGGAACAACGTAAAAGGAAAGTTCACATGTTTGCATTTGTTGATGTGAGTTTGGGCAAATGTGTCACTTAAAAAACGCAGCTCCTCACAATCCCCTCCCCTCCCCCAACATTAAAGCCAACTCCGACCCCTTCAAAGTGTTCGTACTTTTCGAGTCTTCGTCCTCATCACCCGACAGCACGCATGCGCCCCAGAAAGCGTTGATGAAACGCCAGTTTCCATCCACCAGTACAGCGTTCCATTCCCCTTGGTGCGTGTTCTTGTTAATCTTCTGACCAACCTCGTACGTGGACCCCTTCAGATAGCCCCGTATGATAGCGCACGGTAAGTCAGCGTACCTGAAAGTAAGAGGGTCATGTGATTCATATAAAGCATTGTCAACTTTAATATGTGGACCCCTTGAGATAGCCCCGTATCGTAAGTCCGCATTCAGTGACATGTTTATTATGTTTGACTTGAGTTTGCAAAATATACTTGAATTTGATCCACATTTTAATCTTGTTGACTCGCTAGTAAAGGAATATGACTAAATTATATTTTTACTTCCTTACTTGTGGCTTAGTTTTTGGTACTTAAACCAGATATATGCCAAGTTTAAGTTAATTGTTGGATAATTCTGTCACCAGCACTCCGTGAATATATAACCGGAACATCGATATTAGGATAAGTTTCATTACTGTTTGTGGTTTAAAATATGGCTTGTTTGTTTTAAACTGTATTGTAATGCCTACATCCGAGGACGTTTTCGATTTAAAATGGCCGAGGTGTTCCGAAAGACATAGAATTAGGATGGAGGTTAAGAACTTATTGAAAACGCCATCCATAATAGTGTATACTGCTCTGATATCCTTGACCTTTGGTCACTCTCTCGTAAAAACACCACGCAAAAGATGTTTATGATTTTATAAAGTACTTTCGCGAGTTCAACAGTGTTAAACAAAAAAACAAGGAAAAATATTATATAAAATGATGTTTTGTTTAATGTACTTTAGAAGACGATATGTTTTGTTTCCATAACAATACCGTTTGTGTTAGTCATACCCTAAACTATATGTGGCTCGATTTGATTTGGTACACCAAGAGTGCACATTTGCAGTTATCCATTCCGTTACCCTCATTGTATAGTGTAAACTCAAGAGTTATTTTACGAGATCAAATTACATTTCTTTTAATTTCTTATTGTTTTTGTAAATAATAAATTTTATGGTAAAACCAAGAAGAAACCAGCAACGAGGTCGACTAGTAGTGTTACAACATTCAAATCCATGTTACAACAAAACATTGTCGTAGCTCGTAACTCATACCAGCAAAGGAGACTGAAGAGGCCAGCGTATGTGTTTCGCTTGTTTTTGAGGTGCCAGAGTTGGTACATGGCGGTGTTCGGCTTGCTACCCTTCTTGTAGGCCGTTGTCTCTACTGGCTGGGACGTAAACCATCGATACAGGGCGCGAACCTGTGGGAGATATTCTTACACTTAAATATGTTTAAAATAATTCATAGAAATAGTATTCAATTGTAGAATGAAGTCTGGTTTGGAGACCTTTCAATATGCAATCTGCTTCGACTAACACCTGTGGGATAAATTATATAAAATGTATGGCGAAAGAAGGTAGGGGATATTTACACAATATGTTCTTAGCATTAAGTAACTCCTAAACTGTTGTTAAAAATAAAAACTATTTTTCATTGTTTATTTCATCTGCTTATGTTTTCTGTATTGCATGAAGAACTTTGAATGTATATGGAAAAAAATGATTTTCTTTGGAATAACTAACATTTCTTTGTAAAAAGACCGAAAATGCAAGTTGATTGTTGATGTCACAAGCACCTGCTACTTGTACTCTAGGCATTCTCAATCTCATGATTAGCAAAAAGTAACTATTGTTGTGGTACTCTACGCATTCTCACTATGGCAAAAATGTAATTACTGTCGTAAATTTTTCATTTTTGACAGATCTTTAAAATATTCACATCGAGAGAAAAAACTACATATTTTGACAGGGTATATTGGTTACCTTGGAGATGTCGTCGTCATAGTCCCCACACAGCAGTCGGATGAGCTCGGACAATGGTTTCTCCAGGGCAGAGTCCTTCACCTTTGAGGATGAAGCAATAAGTTTAATTATCACTTTTACGTTATCTGGAAATCATTGCTAACAATTACCCATCAAACAATCCTATACGAGCGCCTTTACGATTCCTAGCAAGGTTGTTCCAAGGGTATTTATTAACCATCTACATAAACAATACTTGACAAAACTGGTATTATCATGCTTAGACAAAAACATTTGTACTGCCAGTAGCGTTGGATGATTGTTTATGTAAATATTGTTATATGCTACGAATATTAAACTTCTTGTAAAAATTGTAGGGCCTGAATTCTCGTTTTGGCTATGAATACTAAAATGTATTTATAACATTATAGGCGATCAAGTCTAGCCAATATGATTAACTTTTCAAGCGTTCCTTTACACAAATGGGGTCTACTCACCGCGTCCGTGCGTTCGTCTACGTGCTGGTACTGGTCAGGGTCGAAGATCTCATGTTTTCTCGTGGGTGCTGTGTGAGGCGGCGCAAAGTCCTCGAGTCGCGCGACGTCGTTCGAATACAGATAGTGGGTGTGGGAGAACTCGAACTCCTTCCCGTACGTCGGCAGATAGGTGAGCAGCTCCCAGGCCTGCGGCTCGTCCTGCAGGTAAAATGTTCATTGTATTATAATAATGTTCTGGAGCCATGATTACAAACATTCTCAAGTTTGAGTTCAAACTCAGTCTCAAGAAAGTATTGTTATGAAGGAACACGAATGTTTCAATTCTTTGACAAAAAAATATGTTATTATTAGTAGAACATTCAAACTGTAATATAATAGGGCAACGTTCACAATTAATGCTTTGCTGGAAGAACAGTTACAATACAATGAAGACTTGCAATTTTGAATCTTGAGTCTGATCTCAGACTTGATACTGTTCGTAATCAGTGCGTCAGATATCTCCAAATGTTATTCGGATATTTGTAGGTATCATTTGTATAAATAGTGTTTTTTTCATTGATGTATTGGTGAAATCAACACATGTTGATGCCAGGTAACTCCACATAGTTTTGTTACATTTGTAAAAGTATTGTATGCTGATTATATATATTTACTGAAGTATGGGCTGTCTGGTCGGTCACAACAAGATCAGGATTACCTCAGTGGTCTGATCAACTCAACTCAACTCAATATTCTTTTATTATACCACAGTTTACATTTAAGTAAAAGCATGTGAAAACTCAATATAACTGCATGTAAACACAGGTATAAAGAGGCGGGTTAATGTTATAGTTCATAGATTTAGTATAGTTAGTTTTAGTTATTTAAAAGCAGTTCTGAAAGTTGATATTTCCACTCCTTATTTTGCAGTGAAAATATCATATTGATATTTTCACTGTTGTTATTTCACTGTTAAAACCCCATATTTCATCGAAAAGTATGAAAGAAACGCTTAATCATATAATTTACAAGCATTTATTTATAAAAGAAATGGTACATACATGTTTATGTTTGGAGTTAGTCTATATGTCAACAATATACACGTGTATATAATAAATATATGTTAGTACGTGTAAACATCATATTAAGTAGTCGCAAATTAGTATATAAATAAAGAATCATATTAAGGTCGTATAAAAATTATTCGTTTTTCATTATAATGCATGCATATATGTAACAGATTAAGTTTACATCAACTAAACATCAGAAAAAAATAAGTCTACTAATCTATGCGAAATAAAACGCGAAAGAATCCATAAATGATTTGCTGAAATAACAATAGGTATGCACTGAATCATTTTACATATCAATGACCCCCCCCCCCCACACCCCCCCCCCAATGAGACAAAGGAATGTGTTATTATAACGTAAAAAGTTTCAGAATTAAATTTCCGTTTAACGTTGCCATTTACTGTACTTCAGGAAACAACCAACATTTTCAATCAATGGAACTGCAGATAGGCAATCGTTAAGTACCTGGCTTTATCATTTAGATAATCAACCGCGCGGGTGCAATAAAGTCCGCCTCTTGCCACGCATCCGATACAGGAAAGGTAGTCATTATCTAACAGTACTCAAAATCGACACATAACGTCAATTTTTAACTTAAAGTGGCTCGCTTTTTCCCCATACACTGAAAACACTTCTATTATAACTAGTGTACTCTTTAATACCAAAATTGCAGAAAAAGTTTAAAAGCTATTCAAAATCGTAGACTTCAAAGACAATATTTGAGCTTACATCAACATTTGTTAAATGGTTCCGGCCGTCAGTATCTTATTTTTAACATTTCGTCATACAAAAAAAGTGCATTATACAATTAATGAGCGAGTCCCTTTAAGTATTATTGAGGTCGGAAAAAAATAAGTTTTTGCTCACTTTTCTTACCCATATTATGGCACATGCACAGTTATATTATTTGCTAAACATGTGTGTAAATACTCTGGCATGGTACGTACAAAGTTTCATTCCAGTATATAGTATCTTTTACTGTTAAGGGTGGTTACTACAAGTGGTATGTAAAACAAATGACAGAACAGAACAGAACAGAACAGATATTTTATTAGACTTATACAATTGTACATCGTCTTAATACATATAGTTATACATAAGTTCATGTCATTTCTCTAAACAAACTAAACAAACTAAGAGGATTTTTTAACAAATTTAAGGCATGTTGTCAAGCAAAAGTCAAGAATTGATTTCTAAGTAACTAACCTTATAGTATGTATTACTTGATAACATTGGCAGTGAGGACAATTATCTTTAGTAGTGTACTTATGTCATGTTATTAATTATTGAGTTGCGTATAACAAATGCTTGTTTCATATATTTGCAGACATTCATAATTTCAGTCTTGTCATACGAAGTCAGTAATTTATGAAACTTAAAAACAGATGGATTTACATAATACAGTGGTTTTATAAAAAGTTTACGTATTTGCGAATAGCACCTACAAACACAAATGAAATGAAATTCATCTTCAATATCTAAGTCATTACAACATAGGCAATAACGTTCATTGCGAGATATATTGTTGCGTGCATATCTTCCGGTTTGTATTCTCAACGGATGTACAGAAACTCTAAGCTTGACAAAGTATAAACGTAAATTTTTAGGCGCTAAATCTAGATATTTTTCATACTCGAAAGAGGTTTTAAATAGTCTATACATGTCTAAAACAGTACTCTTACTAATATTTCCGTACCACTCTTGTTTAAAAGTATCTATCACTCTACACTTAAATTCGCATATGAATGTGTTAACACATATAGCACTTGGGTTATCAAATACATATGCAAATCCATAATCGTTTAACAATTTTTTAACATTAGAGACCCAGTTTACACACCCTTTATTACAATCATTAATAGCCTGGGTGTAAACATATTGGATAATAATATTAGTACTACGATTAAGTTTGAAAAAGTATTTTATAATTCTGACATACCTATTGATATATAAGGGATATCTCCCGAGTTCTCCATATACTGTAGCATTACATGTGTTTATTTTAACTTGCATCAATCGCTTACAGAATTTTAAATGTATACGTTCTATTTCTTTTGACTTAGTATAACCCCATATTTCACATGCATAATTCAATATCGAACCAACAAAAGCATCAAATAATTGACAAAACAGTTTAGGACTTAGGTCATATTCTTTGCATTTATGTAATAATATATTCATAGCTTTAAGGGCTTTCCCAACCAAATGCTCTTGGTTAAATGTATAACTTCCAGTATAATTTATTACAGTTCCTAAATAGTTAAAGTTATCAACTACTTCGATAGTATGACCATTATATAACCAATTCTCATCTTGACGTAGTCCACCGCGTTTACGAAAAACCATTATCTTAGTCTTAGATGTATTTACTTTTAGACCCCATGCATTGCAATACAAATAGAGGTTATCTAAATGGGATTGGACTTCCTGTGGAGACTTGCCTAAAATGGCCATATCATCTGCAAATAGCAACATAATCAATACAATATCATCAATATTTAAACCAGAATTATTGTTATCCTGCATGAATAGTTCTAGGTCCTCCACGAACAAAGAAAAAAGTATCGGGGACATAACCTCCCCTTGACGCAGGCCTACAGCGTAACTAAAATAGTCAGAGTAAGATGCACATGATTTAACACCTGACTTAACATTTTCGTACATATCTTTAACTACTCTAAGTAGTTTACCTTTTATACCAGTATTATATAGTTTTAGCCATAATGCATTGCGATAAATACTATCAAAGCATTTAAGCAAATCAACATAAATTACATATAGTCGTTTATTTTCATTAATATACTTTTGCACAATAGAAATAAGAATATAAATAGCATCAACAGTTGAGCAACCTTTTCGAAATCCGAATTGCGCATCCGAAATAGTGGCATTAGCTTCGCAAAATGATTCGATGCGTTTGTTTAAAATTGTTGTAAATACTTTTGAAAAACAGCTTACAAGTGTAATTCCTCTATAATTGTTAACGTCATCAATAGATCCTTTTTTATGTAAAGGAATGATTACACCTTCTGTCCACTTTTCCGGATAGAAACCCGATGATAAAATGCTATTAAATATGTCACAACAGTGGCTAGATAATATATCAACACATTCAATAAAATACTCATTTAAAATACAATCGCTACCAGTCGATTTATTACGTTTCAAATGTTTAATTGCGCAATTTACTTCGTTGACTGAAATAGGTTCATCTAACTCTGGAAATGTTAAGTTACTTTCGTCAAAGTCGTGATTCGAACAAAAATGTTCAGCCTCAGCATTATTACAATCAGACGTATTGTTACTAAGATTTTCAAAAAAAATCTTGAAATCTTCCAGAGAAATATTACAAGTATTTAATTTATTTTTTGATTTAAAGAATTTCCAAAATTCTTTAGGCTTACTTCTTCTTAAGTTTTCAATTTCTTTCATTTTGATTCGAAAGGCACAACTTTTCTTTTTACGAATTAAATCTTTGTAATATTTCTTTCGTGAACACAGTGCAGACCTATTTACCTCAGTCTTATTTGTATTAAAATTACATAAAGATTCTTGGTACAAATTCCTTGCATTAACACAATCATTATCAAACCAATCAGCACTTTTAATGCAACTTTCCGTTTCAAAACACGGTTTATTACTGTAATTGCATTGCTTTGAAAACAACGGATCCGCGACACAACGGATTGTAGCGGTAAATCTATCTAATGTGTCATTTATTGATACTCTATTTAAACAGTCTATATTCTCAACAATGTCATTGAAAACAGGTAGTTTTGTGATTATACCTGAGCGAAATTGTTCGCGTAGCGAACTGTTCCATTTATATTTAACATCGTTGTATGTTTCATACTGAGGCGTGAAATTGTTACAATACAATACAAAATGCAGCGGTGCGTGATCGCTCCACTGATTGAAATCGCCAACCGTAAAGTTGGATAACAATGAAAAGTTACATTCACGAGTCAGTAAGTAGTCGATTACGGATGATCCGTTATGAGCATAAAATGTGTGTTTACGACTGTTACCTATTCGACCATTTAAAATGCGCAAATTTGTAGACTTACACATATCAAGAAGTTTAATCCCGTGACTATTATGTACAGCGTCTACTGAGGCCCTGACAGAGGTATGGTCGGGAACATAGTCGGTATCGTCATACACAGTATTAATATTGTCATGGACAATAAAATCACACTTATGACCGACCCTGCTGTTTAGATCGCCAGATACGAATATCTTACCAAATTCAGAATAAAATGAAATGTCGTTTTCTAATAGTTCAAAAAGATCTACATTTAATGTGTTATAGACAGGTGAACCATCTCCCCATATATAAGACGCACATATATAAATATCTTCCTCAGTATGAAAAAAATCATGGTCTAGTTTTAACCAGATAAGACTATCGTAATGATTTTTAACAATTTGAATACCGTTTTTTAGATGATCCTTAAAGTAAATAGCAATACCACCACTGCTTCTACGGGCTTTCCTGTTTTGGAATTTTCTATAAAAGTTGTAGGAAATATAACCATTTAAATTAATATTACTAGATGAATTGGCCCAAGTTTCATATAATAAGCAAATGTCATTTTCAGTAATCAAGTTGATAAAATCGGAATCGTTCTTTTTGGAATCGGAAAAACCATGTAAGTTCCACGACAGAATGGATATCTCACCGCCGTCGTGACCCTAGGCTCGAACAGCGGTCCCATCGATGTAGAGGGTGTCGTAGGCCAGATACGCCTTCTTGTTCTGCCGCCTCGCCTCCTTCAACTGTGGCACCAACTTCCGCCTCTTCTGGATCACATCCGGTGGGAACTGCTCGAATACACGGAACGTTGACCCATCAAGCTGTTTCCATGACTTCCGTATCATTTCTCTATCTTTAAAGTAGGTGAATTTTGCGATGATGTTTCTTATTTTTCCTGTTATCGGTGAGCCTGGTGAGCGGTGCACCCTCTCGAATCGGATACTCTCGGCCGTCTCCTTGGCGATCTTGAAAGCATCATGGAGATGCAGACGTAGCTTGCGTTCCGTCGCTTCCGCCGGCTCGCTTCCGTTAGTGTTGTCCTCGGGTACCCCAAAGAAGACCAGATTATTTCGCATGGACTGCGATTGTAGGTACGAGACGTCGTCTCGTAGGGCATCTCGCTCTTTCTCCAGCACCCGCGTCCTCTCCGCCAGCTCCGCCGTGTGTATGTCGGCACCGTCTACCTTGTCCTCTAGTCGGATAACTCGCTCGTCCACCTTTTTCACTCGGGCATCGAGCGCCCCCCACAACTTGTTAATGTCTTTCTCTAAGGACACCATTCTCTTTTCTATGGTCTCTATACCGCCCAACTTTTTCTCCACGGTTTCTAATCTACCACTCATGTTCTTTAACAAGTTCATTAAGTCTAGGTTTGTAGGTTCTGAGTTAGTGTCCGCCATGGCTGCACAGGCCTTAGTATTATCAATGTCGGCGCTCTCGAATAAATTCCCGAATACACTAGAGTCTAAATTATCAACATCACCATAGAGCACAGAATTCGTAACGTTCAGAATGTCACTTACTTGAGTTTCGCTGGTCGAACCCCCGGACGGGCCTCTTTGTTTTCTTACTTTATTACACGATTTATCATTATCACTACTATTTCTTTCCTTTCTTTTCTTATTTTTCGATTTATGCATTATTCCATATTATGCACGATCCACAAACACTTGCACACATTATGTCCAGTTCTCAGCCTTTTAAATTAAATAAATTTCACTTTTTTCTATCCCCCGATGTAAAGTACGTCCACACGCACCAGAAACATTTTAGCTAAAGTTATATTTGTTTATACTAATATTTTAGCTCTATTTATGGCGAAAGCTGAGTGGGTTCTCGATTCCGTCTCATAATTGGTAGAAATCAGTACTAGTGTCCATTAAGGGAGGCCATGATACATGAACCATGGTGCTGATCGCACCCACAACCTCTTGAGTCATCGTTGGACACCTATACCACTAGACCATTATCGCTCTTTTGTGATCTTAATTTCAAGTGTTTGTTTAAAGGTTTAAATCTCCGTTTGTTACACATTAAAACCGTTTAAAATGATAACAACACTAGGTGGTCATAATTGTGCATTAGTTACCCTAAGACACATAACAAATCAGTGTTTTCATAAAATATATCTCTGCTTGATTCAATTGATATGTTATCTATGATGACATGCGTTTTCTTGATGATATCATCGAATTTAACCTTGGACGGGAATTTAAACAAAACGAATTTGATTTTTTTTCTTTGTGTTCAAATGTGTTTTATCTTTATCTATAAATATTTAACACTTAAAAACTCATAATCATATTTATAGATATATAGTTGCTATATGTCAAAATATAAATCAAGAAAACAGTTGAAGCTATTCCCTATCTAACCAGCGACCAGGTGCACGAAAAGTGAAAAACCCGAATCTAGATTAAGACATAGGTAAACAAATGCAACATATGAAAGAGATAATTATAGTTCATATATCTTAAAATGTTAGTTTATAAGGCTAAAACAATGATACAGTAAATTTATTGCTATGCCAGACGAACATTTTCACTAAGATATTTAAAGTTATTTTTGTCACAGAAATAAGATTTTTACTAAGCGTTCGATATTTGCATTAATCGTTACTTTTTCATTGAAAGAAATATGCTTTGAACGCTGAACGCATGAACGCTGCAGACACACAACGTAGGGTGTAACAATTTAATTCAAAAATCCATTGCAAAAGAACGTGCCTCTTTCACCATATCCGTGGTAAGCGAGAAAAAAAACCCATCTCACTGCAATGAAAAAAACCCTTAAAACCCGTACACCAGTGCCGTAAAATTACCCCGTCTTTTAACTTGGTACGGCTTTTCGGCTGGTTTGATTTTGGACGATTTGACGAAGACCCACTTTGGACATTATTAGAGCTAGCGTTGGCGTTGGTGGGTTTTGTCCTGTTTTCTGTTGTGTTCACTTTGTCCGAAGGTTTTTGCTCTGTTGTGGGTTTGTCTACCACGCTATACGGATCGTTAGTGGTCGTTGCCTTAAATGTGATAACTGATTAAGTGATGAATTTCTGAAGAAAACCCTGAACTAAAATGATTAAAAGTACAATACATTACATTTTCAAAACACATCCTGGTCCCCTGTGTCATCTTTATTCAGAGGTTAAAGCGTTTTGACAAAACGTTTTTGTTGGGGTTTTTTTTGGAATGAACCAATTTTGCGTAAATATCTGCAAACCAGTGATATAAGACTACTGACAAAATATCAGATCGCTTTTTTTCATATTTACGTTTGAAAATTAATGATTTAAGGCTAAACGCGTTAGTAACGCTTAAAGAAAATGCATAAAACATCCTTTTTTATCATAATAATGAAAACCTGCGATCTGACATTTGCCAACAGTCTTATATCACTGGTTTCCATCCATTTTCGCAAAAATTGTCTCATTCCAAGTACACTAAAGAAAAAAAAAGTTGCCAAAACGATCAATCTGTGAGAGTGCAGCTTTAACGCCCCTGATGAAACCAAGCTTGGACGATAATAATATGACCTTCAAGTTATTCTTATTAAAAAAAACAGATATAGATATGACAATAAACGACTTTCACATCAATAAGTATCATGTCCGATCGTGAACGTCTAAACTGTTTTTCAAACCCTAGCAAGTTATGCCTGAACAAAAGTGTCTTTTTATATTATTCAAATGTTCTGTTTTTCCGATGGTATTGGGAAGAAAAGTGTTCATGTATTCATTAAATTATACTCAAATCCCTAGCTTGGACAAAAGCGCATTTTTTATATTGTATTCAAATGTTTTGTTTGTCCGTGGGTCTTGAGGGGAAAATGGTCCATGTATTCATTTCATTCAGGTGTCAATGAATAAGATTGACAATGAGAGTTCGTAATAGATATTTCGTTTCAATGAGGTAAACATTCAAGTATTGTTATTATGTTCATAAGTTTCAAATTTCGTGAAGACATCGATCTTAACAAGTGAGATGATGACAATTCGAATTTTCACTTTCTTTATCTACTATGAAAGAATTGCTTTCAATAAATATAACGTTTTTGCAACAAAAGGCTGCGTCATCATCATTATAATCATCAGGAGCAATGGTAAGAGTATCATCATCATCATCATCATCATCATCATCATCATCATCATCATCATCATCATCATCATCATCATCAACAACAACAACAACAACAACAACAACAACAACACCAACAACAACAAAAACATCATCATCATCATCATCATCATCATCATCATCATCATCATCATCATCATCAACAACAAAAACAACAACAACAACAAAAACATCATCATCATCATCATCATCATCATCATAATCATCATCATCCTTATCACATTGTATTGTCAAGGGTGACATGTTCAACGCTCAGCTTGTTGTTTTTCGATTGTACATTTTGTTAAATGACGCACGGTCTTTTAAATGAACTCAACATTGATTTAATAAATCCTACGCAAAACTAATAAGATTTATAGAGATTTATTTTAATGAACATTTTCTCCTCTAACTTAACATTAACCAAACAAACAATGTCAATATTACCAGTCCTTTAATTGAAAAAGGTTAATTCAAAAGAAAATATTGTTATATGGAATCAAAGATCACTGTAATAATTTTAGGCTATGAAAATAATTTAAGCATATTGGTTTTAAATATCACACCAAACATCTAAGCCTGTGTTTGCATTCAATTATAAATAGATACGTTTGGCGTTATAGTTTCTAAGATCACAATTAAGGTAAACGTATATTGTAGTCATGATCTTGATAAAGAAATGCATTACAGGTACGTGCGCATACATTCAATATGCAAATGTGAGAAGATCATCGACGTGGTAATAATCAATGATCAATGATTACGACGATTTCATACAAAGCACAAACCATTAGATCGAACTCTGATGAGTGTTTGCACCTAAAGTCATATATTTGCTACGGATCATCTACGGCTAATACTTACCGACCAGTATTTTGGCGAGTCATGGACTGTCGACACGTGTACGGTGGCATAGATGGGGCATACGTGTGATTTTTAATTTATCTCGTTAAAGCGACTTACGCATCTCGTTTAAAATCTGTGTAACTCGTTGAAAGGACTTGGTATCTCATTTAAATGACATATTGGCGGCTGTGGTGAAAATATAACTTTTCCTTAGATCCGCCGTTCTTCATCCATGTGTATGTATGCGCGATTATTTGATGATTCTGATTGGCCAATTATATCGTTTTAACGCTTAGTTGTTTAATTTGATACGTAAGTCGTTTTAACGAGATAACAAGTATACACGTTCGTCACCTCTATGTAACCGATATATTAGGATATAATGCTAATTTGTCTCTTCAAATGCAGTTGTTTCACATTAATAAGAATGTCCAAAATGTGTTTCCCTATCATAGTACAACAAATTAAGAATAGGCATATATGTGCAGATTGCCTTCATATACAAATGAGTAATTTATAAAATTTACACATACATACAGCATGGAATAAAAATAGAAAGTATTTGATAGAAAAACGTACCTAATAGATACATATTATCATATAATGTCACATACTTAATGACATTTGGACACACGGGTCTATGACCATCCGTTAAATAATTGTTCTGTTCTGTTCTGTTTTATTCTGTTCTGTTCTTAACATGGATGATAGGACTGTGCTTGCACTTTTACCAAAGTGCTTCGTTTTTACTCAAACCGAATTAAGGGGCACATACGATGTATTGAGAAAAATGGAGTTTGGTTAATTCGATATTATGTGAAATGTTATTCACTGTATATTATCATAATTAAAATCAGTGTATGTTTCGTAACTTATCGAATTGAAATCTCATGTTTGGTGTACTCTTATTTGTTAAAAAATACCAGGTAAACCAGACACATTGTGCTTTTAATTACATTTAGCAAATAATAAAATTTAGCGGTGTAACATGAAACATAACATCAATGAGGTGGTTAAACTTTTATATTAAAATCGATTAACACTTTTTCAAAAAAGAATACGCCCAGCGCCGGTATATTCATAAAACATATAAAGACATTTCATTATTAATAAAAATGGTTCTTATTAAAAACCCACACTTTTATGTTCTGCAAGAATATTTTGTTAAAAGGTAAAACAATTAGGAAAAGAGAAAGTGCATTCTTGAAATAACTTAATTAAAAAAAGACAAAAAGTAAAGATATTCACGCAAGTTAGACAATGGACTAAGTGATTTCGGTATCACGGGCCCTGTATGATTAAAATCCCAAGACTAGTTATGTACACTGCCTCAGCGGCATCCAAAGAAACTTACCGAGGGTGGGGGTTTGGAAGCGCCTCCTCCCATATTTGTTTATCCCGGCGATGTAATGACAAACAAGAACACCGCTGTCTCTTGTAACACTTTACTCCAGTATATCACAAACACACTCTCATACCACACGCTATTATGAATTACTCAATAAATGTCTTAAGTGTTATAACTTCCTATTTGAAACCGACTTTTTTCTTAAATACGCGTACAAACAAGATCAAACAATCAATACACTGAGCGTCATATTGTGTTTCAAGCTTCCTATTATTTTATCAACGGTTAAGATAACGTTACTGCTTTATTGCAGGTGCTTTTAATAGAACAACGAACTATAAAGTTACATGTATACAACATCTGTAATATGCTCAAAGCACTATGACCGATCTATTATTTGATTCATCAATGTATAATCGATTATTTAATAGCAGGCGTTCAAATTTTATTTATTCCATAAATTACCCGTTTAAATAAATCCTTAATAGGTACATGTTTTATCATGCACGAAGTTATTCACCATTCAATAAATGAAATAATGCGTACGAGGCTTTAAACAATGAGCTGATTGTCATTTTAAACAATCAATTTTATTCATACTATACCATTATCCCGACAACAAAATAACAATTATAATCAACAACGTTGAAAGAAAAGGTTTATTGAAATGTATTTAGGATAAGATATACATAGTTAAGTTTTAATTACTTCCTAATTTATGTTTTAAAGCTAGTCGAGGATTTAAGAAGTTATTAAAGGGGTTAATCTGTTGGAGTATTGGCGTTAAAACAAATGTGAGAACCAGTCGGAACACTTCGGCTATCATCCAACAGTCTATCCCGAAACTTGCCGGAGATGGCCGAGTTGTTACGATTGGTGTAAGAACAAGCATTTAAAGACATACCCGTTTAAGTTAATTTACTACAATCTTACAACAACGTTCTTACAAAGCCATCATTATTTCATGCTTAATTATAACATATGAACTTTCAAATCAAGTATGATTAAAAATATAATATACAGTTTTGTCATACAAGTTTATTTGAAAATGTTTTATCAATTTAATCCAAAATGTCATATCCAGTTTGATTGAAAATGTCATATTAAAAATGTCTATCCACTTTTATTAAAAAATGTAATATCCAGTTAGCTTTAAAATGTAATATTGAAAATGACATATCCTGTTTTATTAAGGAAGTCATATCTAGTTTTATTGGAAATGTAATATCAGGTTTGATGACAAAGGTCACATCAGGTTTGATTGAAGTTGTCATATCAAGATTGATTGAAAAAGTCATAGTCAGTATGACAAAAACGTATTATATACAGTTTGATTGAAATTATATCAAATTGAATGAACATGACACATCCGTTTTGATTGAAAATGTCATATCCTGATAGATGGAAAATGGCATGTATAGATTGATTGGAAATGCCATAGTCAAATTGATAGAAAATGTCATATAAAGATTGATTGAAAAAGTCATAGTCAGATTGAATGAAAATGTCATATATAGACATTGAATGAAAATGTCATAGTCAGATTGAATGAAAATGTCATATATAGATTGATTGAAAAAGTCATAGCCAGATTAATTGTAAATGTCATATAGGGGTTGATTGAAAATGTCATAAACAGATTGAATGAAAATGTCATGAAGGGATTGATTGAAAATGTCATGTACAAATTGATTGAGAATGTCATGTAGGGATTGATTGAAGATGTCATGTACAACTTGATTGAGAATGTCATGTACATATTTGTTGAAAAATTCATATCCAAAATGATTGAAAATGTCAAATACTGATTCATTTAAAAAGTCATGTACAGAATGATTGAAAATGTCAAATACAGATTCATTTAAAAAGTCATGTACAGAATGAGTGAAAATGTCAAATACAGATTCATTTAAAAATCATATATTTTGTCAAAAGAATTTGTATAAAAAAATGGTTCAATTATAAATTTGTCGGTAATAATACCATCCATACCTGTCCTACCTAAAGGATAAACCATAACTGTCCTGTTCGAAATAGCACCATATATGTCCTGCCTGAAAGAACACCATACATGTCCTGACTGAAAAAACACTATCACTGTCATGCCTGAAAGAACACCATCACTGTCATGCCTGAAAGAACACCATCACTGTCATGCCTGAAATAACACCATCACTGTCATGCCTGAAAGAACACCATCACTGTCAAGCCTGAAAGAACACCACCACTGTCATGTCGGAAAGAACACCACCACTGTCATGTCGGAAAGAACACTATCACTGTTCTGCCTGAAAGAACACTATACCTGTCCAGTCTGAAATAACACTTTACCTGTCCAGCCTGAAAGAACACTATTACTGTCCTGCCTGAAAGAACACAATCACTCTCCTTCCTGAAAGAATACCATATCTATCCTGCCTGAAAGAACACTATACCTGTCCAACCTGAAAGAACATCATCACTGGCCTGCCTAAAAGAACACTTTACCTGTCCTGCCTGAAAGAACACTATACCTGTCCTGACTGAAATAACACTATACCTGTCCTTCCTGAAAGAACACCATCACTGTCATGTCTGAAAGAACACCATCACTGTCCTTCCTGAAAGAACACCATCACTGTCTTGCCTGAAAGAACACCATCACTGTCATTCCTGAAAGAACACTATACCTGTCCTGCCTGAAATAAACACCATACCTGGCCTGCCTGACGGTACACCATGCCTATCCTTCCTGAAATCATGCTACCAGAACTGTCCTGCCTGAATCAACACCATCACTGTCCTGCATGAAAGAACACCATCACTGTCATTCCTGAAAAAAACACTATATACCTGTCCTGCCTGAAAGAACACCATACCTGGCCTGCCTGACGGTACACCATACCTGTCCTGCCTGAAAGAACACCATCACTGTCCTTCCTGAAAGAGCACTATATACCTTTCCTGCCTGAAAAAAACACCATCACTGTCCTTCCTGAAAGAACACTATATACCTGTCCTGCCTGAAAGAACACCATACCTATCCTTCCTGAAATCATGCTACCAGAACTGTCCTGCCTGAATGAACACCATAACTGTCCTGCCTGAAAGAACATCATACCTGGCCTGCCTGGCGGTACACCATGCCTGAAAGAACACCATAACTGTACTGCCTGAAAGAGCCCCATAACTGTCCTTCCTGAAAGAACACCATAACTGTTCTGCCTGAAAGAACACCATAAATGTCCTGCTTGAAAGAAAATCATACCTGGCCTGCCTGCCTGTAATAACACCATTCATGTCCTGCCTGAAATAACACCATACATATTCTGCCTGAAATTGCAACATATCTGTCCTGCCTGAAAGAACACCATAAATGTCCTGCTTGAAAGAACATCATACCTGACCTGCCTGCCTGAAATAACACCATACATGTCCTTCCTAAATTAACACCATACATGTCCTGCCTGAAATAACACCATATCTGCCCTGCCTGAAAGAACACCATATATGTCCTGCCTTAAGAACACCATATCTGTTCTGACTGAAAGAACACCATATCTGTCCTGACTGAAATAACACCATAAATGTCCTGACTGAAAGAACACCATACATGTTCTGCCTGAAATAACACCATATATGTCCTGCCTGAAAGAAAACCATACATGTCCTGCCTGAAGAACACCATATCTATCCTGCCTGAAAGAACACGATATCAGTCCTGCCTGAAAGAACTCCATACATGTCCTGCCAAAAAGAACACCATAACTGTCATGCCTGATAGAACACCATAACTGTCAAGCCTGAAAGAACACAAAACAGTTCTGTCGGAAAGAACACCATCACTGTCATGTCGGAAAGAACCCTATTAATGTTCTGACTGAAAGAACACTATACCTGTCCAGCCTGAAAGAACACTATACCTGTCCAGCCTGATAGAACACTATACCTGTCCAGCCTGATAGAACACTATACCTGTCCAGCCTGTGAGAACGCCATCACTGCCCTGCCTGAAAGAACACTATACCTGTCCTTCCTAGAAGAGAACTATACCTATCCTTCCTGAAATCATGCTACCATATCTGTCCTGCCTGAAATAACACCACCATTACTGTCCTGCCTGAAATAACACCACCATAACTGTCCTGCCAGAAATAACACCACCATAACTGTCCTTCCTGAAAGAACACCACCATAACTGTCCTGCCTGAAATAACACCATCATAACTGTCCTGCCTGAAATAACACCACCATTACTGTCCTGCCTGAAATAACACCACCATTACTGTCCTGCCAGAAATAACACCACCATTACTGTCCTGCCTGAAATAACACCACCATTACTGTCCTGCCTGAAATAACACCACCATTACTGTCCTGCCTGAAATAACACCACCATTACTGTCCTGCCTGAAAGCATCGTAACATAACTGTCTCGTCTGAAAGAACACCATCATTACTGCCCTGCCTTAAAAACACTACCATATCTGTTCTGCCTGAAAATTACACCACCATAACTGTCCTGCCTAAAATAACACCACCATAACTGTCCTGAAAGATAATCACAATGACTGTCCTGCCTAATAAAACACCTCGACTAATATTACCCTCTACTACATAACAAATACGAACTTATGTAGGAAATAAGGTCTGCAATAAAACCTACCCTATTTCAAGGTAAAAAATCGGTCTCCGTTATTACTAAACATACCATGAACGCATGTTTATTCCAGGTATATCTTGAATATTATTTCAAAAATATCACAATAGATTCACAACGTAGAAATAAATCAACAAAACCATGCTGTTAAGGGCCATTTGGGGTAGAATCGTGCACTTTGGGCTAATAGCATGACACTTAGCACACATATAAAACATTCCCTACGTATAATGATTAGATATTGACCTAAGTTAGCAGCGTCCCCTAGTGACCGTGGCGGCCATTTTTTTAAATGACAATATCTTCAAATGTTTTTATCTTTGTAGCTATATGTAGTACACTCAAATTCTTGGTGTTTACAAATACAGATTATGGCCAAGAATGCCACACATAAAATGATATATGTTTTATAAATAACTTTTATATCATTTAAAATGGCCATTTATATAAAACCAGTGAATCATTGTTAGTAGTAAAAATAGTGACGACTGTTTGAATTATGCCAATCAACCAATCAACCCACATATGCATGCTATGTAACAAATTAAAAGTAACACTCTATTAAAGGATCTGTATTGCCTAAGCAAATAACAGTGTTGCTTTAATACTATACACGTCAAAATACGAGCCACATTACAAGTAATTGTATGAAAACATAGAATACTACGGCTTTTCGTACACACGCCATTTGTCGCTTATTGTACATCGCACATAAGTGTCATGGATTGAGGTACATATTGCTATCAAATCTACACTGGAGGTTAGCTGCATTTGCACACACCCCTACATGCCTTGTGGTAGTTACAGTGTATCAGTTCATAACACATTTTTTGTTTCTGACCAATGGTGGACCATTTTGGTTTCCATGAACCATCACTTTGGCGCTATCCCCAGTTTGCAGGTCTTCTTAATATGGGTTTTGTAGTGATTGCTCCTAAACATATTGTGCTTGGTAGGCTGTTCGTAGTATATGCTGTTTCAGAGTTGCCTGTGTTGGAGGAATATTTTTCAAGCCTCAAGGTCGACGTGTAAAGAGATGCTGCCTTGCTCTTTTACGTCAGTTGACCTGTTTTGTCGTACAAGAGAACGACATACTTCTCCCAGAACTTCAAATGTGCTGCCAGGTAAACTTGGAGTGGCATCAGCGAGTAACGAGAATGCTTAAATGACAACCGGAAATACATATTACGTGTTCAATGTTGTCCTCTTGCCGAAACCTGCAAAGAAGGACGTTGTGTCACCTCACGTCAACGCATGGAATCTTGCCAATGCTGGTGCTTCAGGTCAGGCTAAAGTAGTTGCAATTGCATGTGCTGTAATGTACCTATGGTACCTCCTTACACCTGTGATATTCAGACTTCATGTACCATTGGAATGCTTGCTAGTTGGAACAGAATGATCACGACTACTACAAGTGTAGCATGTCCTTGTCATAACCTAATCATGGCCAGCATGTACTGCATCAAGAAGATGATGTATCAATCTGGCGGTTTCTTCATGCGAGCATGGTTCAATCGGCACTTTATCTCCTCACTTTGTTGCTGAACGGCACTTTGACCCCGTATAAGTTGAAGATTTGTTTTCCTTGGAGGTTTCTGCCTGTAGCCTCCTCTGTCAACAGGTGTAAGAAATCTGGCTTGTCCTCATTAACAGGAAGAAAAGCCTTTTTCAGTTACTTGGCATCTTTGATGAAAGCTCCACTTTCCTTCTTACCTCTCTGTTCTCTAGTTGCTGCCTCCAGGCAGCCTTAGGTGTAAACATCCCACACCATGTATCATTCATATCGGCATGCCCAATGTATGGTATATTTTTTACTACCAGGGTTGTGCCTGTATTTTTCATTTTAGTATTTATGAAAATACTGTTATGGAATAGTCTTTTTAATGTTTGTGAGTTTCTTCGGAACAGAATTTGAACTAAAACTGCACCATCCAGTATCTTTGCAGTTACTTATGGGTTTGCGTCCACTAATCGCGCCAGATGTTAATCTTTTTCATGTAAACCTGCCTGTTTTCCAGACCTCATTGCCCCACCAATCAAGAGTGCTGGAGGCCATGGCTGAGTTTCGTGTGTGAAAAAAGTCTTCAAGATTTCCTTCCCAGAATTGCCATGCAATGTTTAATCTGGAAAAAGGGAAACAGTCTCCCTTCATTGTTGCTACCTCTGAGTTTGTTCTTCATTATAGGGTCTTTAATTGACTTTGTTTTATCAACCAAGTTTTCATTGACATATTTTATCACACACTGTATCAATCCTATCGGCATATTTTAGCTGTTGCTCAATTAATGACATAACTACGTTTTTTGAAATAGTCGTCAAATGTTCTGTCCCCAAGAGGCACACTTCCGTACAGCGTTGTAGCGCATTTGGGTTATCAGTCATGCCCCAAGATCCACTGTCACCTTCACATTGGCATTTGCCTGTTCGTGTGCTTGATCGAGTGGCGTGGCAGAGAATGGACGATTTGTATTGTGTGCAACGAACCTCCCTGTGATAAACTCTTGGTAAATGTCAGTGTGCATTTCTAACAGAGAGTAAAAGTCTCTGATATGCACCTAGTCAATCTAGCAGAATTGATATGGTCAAAGCTAAATACCCATCGAATACAAGTGAGTATCGGAAGCTCAGACAGTTTCCTGTCCTGATTGATTCGATGATCCGAAATATTCAAAGTTGCATTTCAAGCACAACATAACAATATTTAAACGTTAGTTGTTATGCTGTCTTCAGTCACACCAGTCTGTGAAAATAAATAAATTCTCTCCCGCTAGAAGAGTTTCTTTGGATCTGTCGTAAGCATCATGTTGCAGGATGGAGATGGCAGCAGCTATTGATTGTTGGGCATGCCTTAACCTGGTTAAGTTGTCCAACAACTTCCATCAAGCCAATCGCCAAGGAAAGCTGTTGTCCGCCAGCCATGGTAAGATATTTATGTCCTTCATATGTTGCAATGAAGTTTCACTGTTTTGTTTTTTGCAACTGCAAACAGTGGTTGATCCATTACAAGAAATTAAATTTGGCCAGGATTGCGGTATTTTTATGCAGCCTTAGCTATATTCATTGAGTGTTTAATCATGGTAACCGACTGTGCGCATTTCAGGAACAGCGGCACGAGTGCCGAACTGTATGGATTCCATACTATGGAAGCATGGCATGCAGACCATGAAACAAATTATTCCGTGGTAAGCTCCTGTCTGCAGTCCCCTCATTTGCTACAACCAGACATTGCAACTGCTGCAATAGGTTTATTCGACTTGACTGGTCCATTTAATTTAGAAACAACTAAATCTGGTCAGATCATTAGCTGGACACTATCTTGAAAGCAAAATATAAGATGAACAAAACAAGATGACGAAGAACAGTGGTGGCAGAGCTATACGACATGGGTTTTTTCTTGAAACAGGCGCATTGAATTCTTCAAACAGGACTCGATGAGAAAATATCGTTGCAGCCTCTTGACCCATGTTGGATGTCGATCTTAAAGTAAGAAAGCATACTTGAATTCATGCGTTGTGGTAGAAACCTTCACTGTTTGAAATAAAAAAAACCTCATAATATTTTATCACAAAAAGACCGTTTATTATATATTTTAGGAACTTTTCAGCATACCAGCATCATGATCGTTTAATATTCGGTGGTGAGTTTGTCCCAAAAAAAGGCCATTTTAAATTATATAAAAGATATTTCTAAAACAAAATACTCTATATATCAATTTTTTATTTTCCCAATGGCTTCGTAGGCTTAAAATCTGTATATTTAGACACCAAAAATATGACTCTATTTGCATATAGTTACAAAGATATAAGCATTTGAAGAAATGGTCTGTCATTTTGGCGGCCATTTTGAAAAATGAGTCCCCTGGTCACCAGTGAGTGCTGCTGACATGGGTCCATATCTTGAAATAATCAGTAGGTGTATGTGAGTGCTATTAAGTTACACGTTTTTAACCCAAAGTGTAAATTTTAATGCTTAGCCGCCCGCCCCACATGGGGTGTGTTCAACAAACATGTACACCTTACAAACAACAACACGCGTGATCCCTCATTGCGGGCCGCTGCAGCGGCCCGCTTTATTTAATACGTGGTGAGTAAAAGGTTTATGGAGACTTAAGAACTTGGTTGAAAATATGCGTCTCTTTTTCCTTAAATATTCAAGTACTTTTGAGCTGAAAATGTAGACACAGTCAATTTTTACCTTGACTACATGAGTTGTTGTTCTTACCATAATGATTGTCTCGTCATTAAATAAACGGTGTTACTTTTGACATTAATAATGAAGACACAGTCTATTTTTTTACAGAGTTGTGTTTCGTACGTTTGTTTTCGGAACGTTTCTGGGCACGTACTAAAGTGCTGACGAGTTAGCTGACGATATAGAAATAGAGTAGAGTTGCTGACCAATTGCTGACCATATAGACAAAGAAGGAAAAAAATGAAATTAAAGATTTTTAAGACTTATTTTGTTTAATTTATTTTATATAATCCTTAAAGTGTACGTAAAGACGAATGATTGTGTATTTTTCTTGAAAATGGCAGTTAATTGAAATGAATTGACTTATTTTAAAAAAAATGCTGGTTTGGTGAAAAGATGAGAAGATATCACGGAGTCAATTACTTTTTTAGGTGTTTCATTTACAATTGTTTGAACCAATTATTTTAATTGTAAATGTAGCTTTAAATGTTAGCCTCACAACTTGTGGAAAACTACATCAAAGAACGATCAAAAGAATGTTGTTTGCCAATCCATTATTGATCATTTTAAATGAAACAGATTTCTCTTTAATCTGTTGTATTTTCGAAGTTGTTTTGTGGAAAACAAGGCAAACTGTTGCTAATGAAATGTTCATATGATGTAAAAAATAAAGCATGAATCATTAATGGCGAAATAAGTGTAATCCTTTCATTTTATTTATTATTTGTTCATTAACTTGTACAGTCCATTAAGCCTCAAAGGCGTGTTGTCACATTTCGCACAAAGCCCCTCGGGGTGTTGAATTATTGTATGGTCATTACATTTCATGGTCCAGTGCATATAGATGACCAATTACTGCCTCATTCAGAATTTAATGACCAATTTCTTAGCTGACCAATGTATGCTTTAGGGAAACTCGATACTGCCGTATTGATGTTACTGACCAATTCCTCAGCTGACCAATGTAACATATATGAAAACTTGACTCTGATGCATTGTAAAGTTAGTGTCAATTTACATAGTGATTTAACTAATATGTTATTGAAACTTATTTTCAATATAAGTAGCTAAATGTCCCGAGAATTGTTACTGAATATAAAAATGGGTACCAAAATAAAAAAAAAGTATTGTTACAGCTGTGCTTGTGCAAGAACTGTAACTTTGGTTTGCCTTATTTATGTCTTTTCCCGAGTAAGCAAGAGACATATTGATTTAGTGCTGTCTGTCTGTCACAGAACTTTGTCCCCTGTAAAACTTATAGTTGTACTGAAACCTGGAAGGAGTGTTTAATATAAACTGTAGTTGTGCATAGACTAATGTTTAACCAAAATAGGTCTCTTTTAATTCCTCCATAGCCTTGACTCGACATCAGCCATCACCAACTTCAAAATATTTACATGGTAGATCTGTTTGTGGACCCGCTGTGATACTTTGTATCACAGTTATCCCTGTTTACTTACTCATGCTATGTTGATGATCAGTTGCGTAAAGAGTATATTAAAAACTTGACTCTTTTTGACAACAGCTTGTCTCGTATGCCAAGGACCAAGTGTAGTGCTGAGATATCAATTAACGCCATATTTTAGTTACTAATGCAGTGTGTTATATGCGTTCATCCGCTAACAATATTTCAACATCAACACCGTGGGGAACAATAGCGTTAAGGTCATAAGTTATCGTCGAACCCATGTTGTTGGTATGTACCCGCCCGTTTTATAGCGGATTCTGAACTACGTGACTTGTTTATCCGGACGCCCCATAAACCCCTGAGTCATAAATGAAAAACTGAAAAAATAAACTTAAACTTTACAATCTCAGTAAAATAGTTCCAGCGGCTAAACGGTGAAGCAACAATGTTTGCACTGTGATTAACGACATCTTTGTTAACTGTTTAATAATATGCTCATGTATTTAATACATCTGATACAGTTGTATATTCTCTTGTTAGGAATACTGCAGATAACAAGTGTTTCCATAAAGCTCCTGAAACAATGACGATTTAATCTTAAAACTCTGTCTCCTCATTCGGAGCTCCACGGCCATTTTTATCGAAAACAACCTCGGATGTATGCCGGTACATCAGTAGAAGTAGTCCGTAAAATTTTGAATTATATTATTAATTAAATGTATTGTTTAAGCTTGTATCTGTAGAAATTAGTTTAAATTGGTTGCCAGTGAAGTGTTTTATTGCAAACATAATTAAGATTCCCAAGAGTTAAGTCATTCAGTTTTACTGCTCAATTGAAATTACTACGCGATCTATTTGTAGCGTAGTTAAAGTGTACCGATGTCTAACATTGTAAACCGACTACATACGTCCGAGGTTGTTTTCGTTAAAAATGGCCGAGGAGTTCTTAATGTCATTCTCCTAATTCAGTGAAACAAAGACAGAATTGTTGACTATATCTCGAAATTTCCATTCGAAGGCTGTTTTTTTCACATATTTCATAGTTGTAGAAATAGATCATGATCATGTTAATACACCGACAACAGTTTCTTAGCATTCCGTAGAATTTTCAGTCTCGTAGGTTCTAAACCAGTCCAAACTGGCTTCAACGGTTGTCAGGGAAGCAACAAACTTGCGCCTGCGTTGGCATGGGGCGGCGTTCTTGTGGCTATTTAGCGCCAACCTCACCGAAGACTGACCATTTCTATATTCGCATTTAGTGTATGCCCATCTATAACGTCGCTGTGTGTGCAAACAGTGAGATATTAAACGACATTTTAGAGTTGATTGGCAGGTAAGAGTGTTTTTTTTATCATTAATAATTATGTATTTTCCGCTAACCGCACAAGGATTAATATGCACGCGGTCTAACCAATATGCGAAGGTATACGTAAAGGCAATGCAAAGAAAATGTAACAGAGAAACAGAAATAGAAACTTTGTTTTTAGGACATACGTTCAAATATCTTCTTTCAACTCCCCTCTTTTAGATGACAGGGTTGTCTTTATTCAAAACGTGATAATCTTTTAAGATTTTAATTAAACATTTATGAGGGGCACTTCTGTATGTCCGTTCGCCCGTCTGTTAACATGTAATTGTGTGTTTTTCATCGTTTATATGCTCTGTTAGGGGTAAACTAAATTTATTTCAAAACTGAATATTATAAGATGTATGGTCATTTGTATCAGCACTTCTTTTCAGAACTTTATGTGTTGGAAAGGAATTAAATTAAATTTGAATCATCAATATTTGGTAATGAAAACCTCAGAGTTATACAGAAACAATAACTCATTGCCTACATTTATTTTTAAAGTGAAACACTTATTTACAATCATTACATACACATGTATAACACACATACATTTTGAGTGATAAAACCTTTAACTACTAACTAAATAATGCATTTATGGAAAATATTAAATAATGATAACAAGATTGTAACCGTTTACTTAATAGCTGAAAACGCAAAAATGTTAAATGATTGGTGAGTGCTAAAAGATTTACTGTGATCTACTATCGTCTCATAAAAGTAGAAATACTTTGTTTTCTGCACTTTTTTTTCAAATTAAACTCGGTATCCTTCATAAGCTACATTGTTTTCGACATTTATTCATCCTTTTTGATAAATTAAAGCAATTGTCTTATAAATAGTGGTCAATCTTATTTGGGAGTAAGAGAGAATCTTTAAGATATTGAAACAGAGTTAATTGAAATTGAACTATTGATATTTAGCTTTGCAAAATTCATAACTATACGGTCATTTTGTGACCAATTTTTTTAAACATTACTTGCTTATCAAATGCCTGCTATTTATCAGAATTAACATAATAAAATAAGTGATTGAAGAATGGTAATTCTGTACTTCTCAAAACCATAACTGTTATATGTTCGAACATTGTTTTCTTATCTTTCACAAAGACTCCAGTATCTGATGAAAAAAAATAAACAGACAACACAGATCGCTTAAATAAAAGAAAACAAATACTCATTTTGTTCAACAAGTACTTAAACATTTTTGACAGCAAATATTTACAAAAAACAATAAGTAGTATGTAACCTTTTTCAGAATTGAAAGAAAGATAAGTCTTAAAACAAAAAGAGTGTTTTTCAAATTGAAGTTGTTTCCCTTTATATAGAAGCAAAAAAAAACAACAAAAAAAAACAACACCTACAGATCTATTACGTATGTCTACAAATAAAATACGATCAACAAATATTTTTAAGTATTTAATCTGTCCCTCAGGTTGTTTACCACTACAAAATATTACAAAAATAACATACACGATCTTGTGTCTTTACAAAAAAATTAAAATATTGCTCATCCTACGTAAATATTCATTTTATTTGGAAACCAAACAAGATTTGGAATTAACATAGGGTTCTGTGATACATTTTTACATTATTTTTTTTTATTAGTAGTTTTTTTTATTATTACCTAGTTAACTTAGTGCGTGGCCGTAGCATCTAAGTATAGTTCAGCGTCGACACGTGTTTGACATTTTAAACCGATAGTGGATACTTCTACATTTTGATTCCGGATCGATTCAAGGCCATCAAAGCCTAACCGATAAAATATTTGACCTCTAGACTCTAATCCTGTTGTAATGAAAGTATTTAGGTAAACAATCGCGTCACCTTGACCGGCGGTCAAACTTGTTTATATATGGTTCTTCGTGTCCGCTGACGGCGATTCAATACACAAGTTTGACCTGCCAATGCCGTATATAGTCAGTCATACTGGACATCGTCATTTCTACCCGCTCGTAATCGATTGAACTTTATCAGTCGATATGGCTTAAAGCCGAAGAATGAAGTACGCTTTACGTGATATTTGTATATTATTTTAACGTGTATTATTGTCCTTTTTTCGATTGTTTCTAAATAACTCCTACAATACAACCTTCATTTACAGCCAATGAAATGGCAATTATTAAGTACTACTGTACATGTATCTTTATCATTAAGAATTTCAACATCCGCGGGAGTTTAAACGTCCGCCTACTGCTACCCCTTCGATACAACTGCGTCAGATTTTGCGTTGACAGTGTGTTAGCCAATGAAGTTATATTTAAAGTCAGTAAGATGACATGAATTAAAATCTTAATGATTAAGAAGGGCTTGGCCGTTTCGCTCATTCCGCCCATTTTTAATCATTGAGATTTTAATTCATGTCATCTAACTTTTACTTGATATAGATACTCGAACTTGAAACATACTAAAATGGGATGAAACATGAATCTAGTTTTCTTTTATTAAGTAGAGGCCAAATAAGTGCACTTTTAGTCTAAATGCTCTCTATGCACTTGTTAACATCTGACTATATCTCTCTCACTGTACTCGATGCCCCGATTACTAACATTCTATACGGCGCTATTGTCAACAAAATACGGGCACATTAAAGTTTACAAGATAACAAAAGTTGGCCATAAATGTGCCCCGACAGACTCACCGAATAAGCCTTGCACATAGAGTATTAAGCAAAACAGTTAGTTATGTTAAATGATAAGGCATTTAATAATAAACCCGGACAAAGTCTGGGTCTAGCCCCTGAAAACAAGACATTTGAAGTGTGGATTTTGTACTCGGGGGGAAGCAAGTTAACTATATGCGTATCAAGACAGCCTGTGCGTGACCGGGGGGAAGTTTACTTTAACATGAAATTTTCGGAAATTAATATGTATATATTACACCATTACAATTCCCTTTAACCACATTCAAACCGTTTTCATATATATTCTCGGGAGGCGTTGAACATTCAAATGGGTGCGCCCCTCAGTTGCTCCCCACTCTGAACGCCCTTGTATATACACTTCTAGCCTTGACGTACATGAACTCGGTTTTTGTAAACAGAAAAACCACACGAGCATTTTCCGTTGTTTTCTCGGCAGAAGTGTTTACGTTCAGTCACCGACTTAATACTTCGCATGCGTCGCAAATATCGGAATTCGACCGAATGTCTTCACTTGAAAATGATCTACATTTCGCTAGCTGTTCAAGGACATTATGGTGATTCCTTTTTATACGAGGCATATCAGTGGCGGTTCAAGGATACAGAAATGGGGTGGGGTGGGGGGGGGGGTGAAACGTCAATCCCTCTCAAAACGTTTTTAATTCACCGAGGTATTGAACTTATACATGTACGTACAAAATAGATGATAAAGTCCATGATTCAACAACACATATACATCTTATCATTTAATGAACATACTTATGGAAAATACCTATGTTTATCTATATCAGCATTTTAGTTTAAAGGTATCGATTTAAGGTTAAGCGTACTTTGTCGACTAACTGGATGGGTTGGGGTACGCGCCCTTGTGTCCACCCGCTAGAACCGCCATTGCATATCACATCACATAAATAAATCAGTTTATTAAATGGTTAATGGGGAATTTAAGTCAATAATCGAAAAAGTGAAGTGGTCAGTAAACTTTTTACTAAAAAATACCATCATTATCCACTAGTATATATAGTTCAATGACCATCAGGACCAACAAATGAAATTAGCCAACAACATCCTATTGTTTTACGCAAACTATTTGAATAAAACCTTGACAGTCTAATAGGTCGTTCACGAACATTCATGAATTGAATGAAAACTATCATATACCGTCGGAGAAGTACACATCTACGCATTAAACTGTGGCTGTACTGTTCAAGGTCGCACGTACTATAATCAGTGACGTCAATGCTTCCATCTATTTTTAGTCACGGTGGTATTATATCAAATCGACCTTGTAAACAAAGGAAACGCTTCGATATTTCCTTAATTTCTTTAACAAATGAGGGTATATTGGTTAAAATTTGGTCTTAAAATATTCAATGGTGAGTTTCTGGCCTTGTTTAATTCATGAATTTTATCATTTCAGGAAAATATTGGTAAAAAGGAAACTAAAAGATTCACGATTGGGTTTAGAGATTATCCATTTTGCGAAGGCACGTGGTATTTTGCAGCAGGTCATGCGAAGCAATGTTTCATTCATTTTGTAACGCGCTATCTGATTGGCCAAAAACTGTTTGTAAGGTCACATCTTTACTCACTATGTTAACTCTGTTTCATAAGTGATCGAGATATTCAATAGTGAACACATGATATCGAAATAAAGAAATATTTGGAATATATACATTGTGATAAATGGTGAGTTGAAGTGTTTAATCAAAAGTTCATTGAATTAACATTTAAGTATAAACTTATTGGGAATACTCTTTTCATAATAAACAATTCTAAATGTTAAGCTATATACTCTTTTCATATATATTTATTTTAACCAGCGCATCATCCGTAATTTTGATATTAAATATAATATTTATGTTTATTTAAATGAATTCAAATGATTATCTAATTTAATAGTTTTTTTTAAATATTTATTATTTTGTATTTTTATTAGTGTTAAAATTTTATTATTATATTATTATTTTTTTTTGTAATATTGTTGTTGTTATAATTACTATTTTTATTTATTTTTTATATTATTTTTTATTCATTATTATTACTTTTATTATTTTTAATTTTAATTATTACTATTTTTTATTATTATTATTATTATTATTATTATTATTATTATTATTATTATTATTATTATATTATTATCATTGCAGATGTTTAAATTAAACGGTATTTTATAATTTGATTATTTTGAAATATATTAAACTTAAAGAAAAGAAAATTACACGCTTAATTAATTATTTCGATTAGCTAGAAGCCACTCGATCCGTCATCATAAGTGACTGTTCGGAAACAAACATAAATTATACAACTATACACAATCATAACATTTAAACGAACGATACTTCCACCTTTATGTTAATAATGATATCATTAAGCGTGTTTTATTTTAATAAATTGGTGTCCCTTTTTCGAAAAAGAAATTACTAAGGTATTATAGTAACTAAAATTATAGCATTTTATTCGAGAACATTTTTTACTGATTTTGGTCTCTCGATACACAGTCGCTATTTGTTGGGTGAGGGAATATTTCTGCTTCAGGTATTGAAAAACTTTTTCGGAATTTGTGAAACACAAAAAGTCATTATGCATTACCGTACCACGCGATATGGAGGTGGTAATCTTGCGTAACATGAATTACACCGCCACTAGGTCACCGAATTGTACATGAAACTATTAATAGCTGAAGGTCGATGCTTACTCCAGTGACCTAGTTCGCAAATATGTTCGTCTGCCATCAATATACACGGAACGCCTCTGTACTTTTGCCTAGTGCGTGAACTAGGAGTCGCTGTTCTACATAGTGACCGTTCTATAATATCGGAAAACCACCAGCGATTGGCTGTGTTCGGCCTTACGTAACTCGTTCAGTAGGTGAATAATAATTTTCATTTTTGTCTGATTTCAGATATCATAAACGAGATGTGCTGCTGATCTAGAATAATTTCAAGGACGTTAAACAAAAGACTATTATTCAAAGAAGCTCGGATTTTTAAATGGCTCCAACGCAGAATATGACTGCAATGAATGGAGACAGTCACATGAGTGAAAGAGCGTACGAATACATCCAGACAATGAATGCTAACAACGCGAACGTGGAACGTACAGAACGAAGTGACGTTAAAACTGCCAAGACATTACAGAGTGTACTACGCGGGGAGGTTCCAACGGCTTACATGCATCTTGCCGTTCCTGCTAACGTGTGTTACTACCGGAACTCGGACAATGTGACCGCTGGGAATCGTGTGGTCAGACACTCTTATATCAAGTCGGGAAACGGGTTCCGACCGTACCCGAGTTCGTCACCGAATCGCGCGCCAATGTCTGTGCACCAGCGCGGTCAGGTCAACGACCTGGCACCGTCCCACCCGGGACGTTTTGACTCACAACCGGTGCACAACCAAGCCGCTAACACCAGTATATACAGTCACATGTCACCGCAATCCTACGAAGTTGACGCATACCCAATGGAGCGTGAATCTCCAGTGTTAGAGAGTAGATACTCACCATTCCAGGAATCCGGATCGCCCTTCATTGGTCACCACCCATCGCCATACTACGACCCCAACTCCCCCAACAGCGGGTACGGATCGGGACGGGAGAGCGGATCCCCGTACCTTTACCAGAGACACTCATTGTCGCCATACTCGCCCCATCAGAGGGCCGCCGCCACGCCCTCCCCACATAACTCTCAGGGATCGCCATACTCAAACCCCAGGGATATGACGACGCCCCCCGTCCGGCACTCTTCAGACACAAGCATCTCATCGCCAATTCATGACGACGCCGACGCCGCCGACCAACCAATTGATCTCTCAAAGAAACCTGCAAAGCAATCAAGCGAATCGCGTCCATGCATTTTGGAAGTTATGAACGTTTCTAAAGGATCTCTTTTACGTAATTTATTGACCCCCGGTGCCCGTGGTATGACCTCCTTTGATAAACAGGATTCAGGCCGGGACACACCGGATTCAGAGTGTTATAAACCGGAAGTGCCAATCACCGGTTCCACTCGAGTGACTCTCGCTAAGAAAATGGTTTACCCAATTACCTCAAGAGTTTCGGACTGGCTCTTAAAAATAGTTCAATTCTCTAAATCTATACCGGAATTTGCTACTATGTCACAAAACGACAAATTGACTTTATTGATTAACGCTTGGACGCGCATGTTACTATTCCTGATGGCAGAGAATGACTCTGTGTTCGCGGTGACGCCCTTACGCGCCGACAGCGACCCCGGGGCGGCGCCGTCAAAGCCATCCCCGGATGAGCCGACCATGAAATCCGTGGATGGAGTCCAGAACTTCATGCGGAAATGTAGAAACCTTGCCATGGACCAAAAGGAGTATGCCCTACTCAGAATGGCCGTTCTGTTCAATACTGGTGAGTTTGATGAGCAAATTAGCTATGTAAATTATTTCATTGATATACAAGGTTGATTTTATCATCACGTGGCAACAGAGTTTTTCAGCTTAAATACACTGATATGTTCTCAAATCAAAACCTTGGCACCATAATAAACACTGTTTCAAAATTAAGATAGATCGGTCAGCCACCTTGGCCGCAAGGTCATCATCGATGGTCAATGAGTCAAACAATTAGCCTGGTCAGTTGAAGGCCTCTTGTAGCTTGAGATTACCCGATCGTGGCCCGGGAATGAACCTACGTGAAGGTCATGTCATGTAAGGCCACTGGATGGTCAGTTGCATAGCGGACATTGGTCAGTTGGTCAAATTATTGTACATTTGTCAGTTGGTCAAGAGCGTGCGTGGGTTATCAAAAAGTCATTCACAATGGTTTAATCTACATGTTAACTGACCGACCTCGAGCTGTCACGAGATCTTCCTAGTTAATGTAGCTATATATTTTTATCACATAATTCGTACTCTCATAGTAGTTGTTAAAACAATAAAATTTCAGTATATATATTTATAGCAAATAGATAACCTATATATGGAAATTTAAAGTGACACTCTTATTTAAATCCAATACATACACATGAAAAACAAACATACCTTTTGAGTGATAAACTTAATAGCTGTAAACGCGCAAATATTAAATAATCGGTGAGTGCTCTAAGATTTATAGTGATCAACTATGGTCTCATAAGGTAGAAATACCATGTTTTCTGCTCATTTTTTTTTCAAATTATACACAGTATCATTCATAAGAACCACTTGTTTGATAATTATTCACCCTTTTCGGTATATTAAAACAATAGTATTGACTGTGGTACATCTTATTTGGGAGTAAGAGTGCTTCTCTAAGCAAATTGATTACCTATATACTCTACCAAGGGCATACTTGATATTCAATAGTTGAAGCAGATGTGGCCGTGAATGCGCAAGTCAATATCTTATATGAATGAGTTCATCTACACTGTGCCACGGCTGCTAAGCGAACATCCCACACTATATTAAATAACAATATATGTATATGTTTATGGCTGTTCATAAAGGACTCTCTCGAAAATACTTAAAGGTCACCCTTTAGTTTGGATAGGGCCCAAAAAAACTTTTTTTTGGATAACCCGAACCTGCCTGCGTTATAGGCGCCGACCCTAACGTTTTCAAATTCCGTTGGTATAACAAAGGGAGTGTTTTAATATATAAAGTTTCAAATATTTAAAGCTTAATACAGAAGATTAACTTAACCCCATTCCCCGATGATGACAATAACTTTCGGTGAAACCCTGAACAAATCCTTTTTTGGCCAATATCAAACCTGGTTTGCAATGTACAAATGTTAATGAATTGAATTGGGTGCCTTCCCCGGGAGTCTTAGTATTAATATGGCGCGGTTAATGCAACCTCGTTTTCTTAAAATGACCTTAGGACAACTTGAGCTATAATTATATGTAGAGCAAACATGAATTATACAAAGTATTAAATTTGACTTGTTTTCTGTTTTCAGCCACTCCCGGCCTCGAGGACATGAACCTTGTGGAGAAACTGAACTCCGCCGTGCAGCAACTTCTGCAGCAGCACGTGAGCGTCACGAGACCTAATGACGTCATGCGACATTCCAAAATTCTCATGCTTCTGCCATCGTTGTATGGAATCAACTGCAAAATGGTGGAAAACTTGTTTTGTAAACGTATAAACACGGACATGGAGGTTTTATTGAAGGAAATGTTGCAAGAATTGTAGCAATAGCCGTGTTTAGTGTGTTCTCATGCGTGATTGGTGACCAAGTTAACGTCAATATGCGCGCGCAATGTGGGAGGGTCAATGAACTCCTCGACCAATACAGATGTCGATAACATGAAAGTAAACATTTAAATTCGGTGGAAGAAATCTAACATTATTGATTACGAAAGATAACATTGAAATGACCTATAGAATAAATGTGAACTAGGTGCAGCGAGTTGATTAAGTAAAAGCCAGTACAGTCGAGTGAGGGCTCGCGAAGGTTCTATGGATATATCATTACCGCCTGTCGTCTGCTGAATGATTGTAATTTGTCTTCTGCTGCGCGCATGTACACCACGGACAATCAATATGTAGTCCTTGAACTGGAACAGCAGACCTTGGTATCCAGCTACTTAAGTCAGTCATTAAATTATACCGAACGGCGTTATATATACCACGATACATTATAATGTTTGATAGACATACGTCACATATATTTAAGAAATTTGTTGGATGTATTATTTCAGTGGGCATTTTTGTTGTATTGATAGTGTATGTTGTCGTGGTCAAGTGATAATTGTGACGATTTGAATGTACTTCCAATGCGTGTATTCAACTGAATTATCTCATGTCATTTTTGTACATTCTATTATTTATTTTATTTATTGATGACAAATGATATTAAACTGTGAATAAAATGTCAAAAACCTGTATTGATATTTGTTACGAACTACTTATTCAACCGCGCTTGGTTTCCCCATCACGTAAACAAGATGACATTGGAATGGATAAACAACTTCGCCCACACGCCGCAAGAATTTCGTAAGCAAATGGAAACATTTTGTAATATTTAATAGGTTAAAGGGCTTGTTGTTAGGTGTTTCTTTCAAATCAAAAATACGTTTCACAAATATTGAGACAAAGGATTCATATCGACCCATTATAAAAAAATCATGTTTAAAAAAATAACGAAGATGCTATTAACAAAGTTCTGTTAAATCGACCTAATACATATAAGATAAGAACTTGCATGAACAAGTGTATCGGTCCGCAACAAGTACAAAACCTAATCATTAAGAAAACACTGTTTAGCAACTTTATAGACATGATATCATCATTGGGTTCCCTGCCGGCTTAAAGCGTTCTCTTATTTAGTCAGATAGAACATTTTGCGGCCATGTTATCAATTAAAGTCAATGCAATGCAGTACAAACGTCCTTGTTACACTCGGGTCATACATACACGACAACATGAGGATAAGGAATAGTTAAATGACATGAAGTAAATTCTTAATGATTAAGATTCGGCGGAGTTAGCATGAGGAACGAGTCCATTCTTAATCATAAAGATTATTACTTCAAGTCATCTAACTGACTTAAAACACAACCTTGTTGTTGGCTGATACATTGTCAATGCAAAATCCGACACAAAAAGTGTGTATCGGATGAGCGACAGATCGAGCGTTTTGACAACTTTTTTTTATTTTTTTGTATTGGAACGAGCAAAACTGCGAAAATCCATGGAAACCAGTTATATAAGACTGCTGACAAAAAAAATAGATCACAGATTTTTATATTTAACTTCGAAAATTGATGTTTTATGCATTTTTCTTAAACCGTTAGTAAGCCATAATACATTAATTTTCGAACGGAAATATGAACATTTGTGATCTGATCTTTTGTCAGCAGACTTTTATCATTGGTTTGCAGATATTTACGCAAAGATAAGCTCTTTCCAAGACAAAAAAATAAAAAAAGTTGCAAAAACGGCAAATCTGTGAGAGTGCAGCTTTAAGTATTAAGTCTAGCACTTAATTTATTTATTAACCTGAAAATGTAGGTTGTATTCTAAATAAGACTTAAAACAGTGTCAATAAGAGCTTAATAGAATTAATACGAAGTATTCGTAAGATCGAGTCTTTCAATATAATAGTTCTTGAGTGACACAATTTACAGTCGAGTCCACGAACTCAAAGGGACCGGCAAAAATACCTCGACCCCGTATATTCGAGCCAAGCGTGAATGAAAAGCTTCAGAATAAATAAATCGGTCCTTAACATTCAGTTCGAGCCAACGAGGAATTCGAGCCACTTTGCTTTAACTGGCAATTGAAGGTTTACTTTCCTAAAAGGAGGGTATAACTTACCAGATATGTTAATTCGAAAAATCGATCGCACGATCCGGGCGTTCATAAGATGGCGTAATGACGTAGGAGGGAAGTTGTAATGACGTAGAAAGGCTCGATTGCTCCGCCCTGCTCACTGGCACCGGATTTTCAAACTCAAACATTTTTTTTAAAATAAAAAAAAATCTTATAATTCCTCACTAAAAATTATAATACCGAATATGTGAAAAAATATTGAAAAATATATATTTTTTTTAAATATGCACTTTGTACTGTATATTAAACTAACTTTACTATATTTATCAATAAGGAATTTAATTATTTTGCTCTCTCTATAAATTGTGACCAAGTCAGAAGTCACTATAACCATTTCATGTTTGTTGTTAATGTAGTTGTGTTGTAATATTGCTTAAACTTATATTGCAAGATTTGTCTAATAAAACATATATATAGAATAAATTGCTTGATTGTGATGAAAGTTGATAACTTAACAGCCAAGTCTGTTTGGTAGGTAGAAACCAGGCGCGTAGCTGCCTATAAGCGAAATACACGGCTGAATCCACATGATTCTGATAAAAAAAATAAAACAGTTTAGCCAAAGCTACAGAATCGCTATGTTTTTTTGAGTACATGATGTAACAGACACATGGACATTGTCATCGAGTATGTAATTATACAGTTCAATGGCTAAAAGGACAGACAATTAGACTTCTGTAAGACAATCTGAGTGTTGTTCACATTATCAAACCTTATTTGTTTGCTATTTTGTAGAAAAGATCTGCCGATAAAATAAATTTGTTGGTTTATTATCCTTAAACTGTCAATTTACATGTACTAAAGCATCTAAGAACGCCAAGAATACACCAGATTGCTCCATTGTTTTCAAAATGTTCATACCCCCCCCCCCCCCCAGCACAATCATGAATGCACATGAATAGAGGGCTAGATACGCCCCTGGAAATCAGTACTGTGTACATTCAAGAGCCTCATCACAATGTTCCATTTGTCACCAGGTTGGATATAACCAAATAACTCTTGGATTGGAGGCAGACATCTTAATCCAGCAAACCAGTCTCTCACCCTTCTTGACTAGTACATTGGAAACGTTATCAGAAGATGAATCTCTAGAAAAATTATAGGAATATGTATTTATTTTAATTTTATTTATTATAGTTTAAAAAAAAATAATATATATATTTTTCTTTTAATTTTTTTTTTTTTTTTTTTTTTGGTCGGGGGTGTGTGCGCCAGGTGCGTTCCCCTATAGCTGTTAGTGGTTAGTAAGCCAAATACCAAGAACAACAAAGTTTCTTCATTATATTTATCGATTTTCCTTCGTTTCGAACAATAAGAATTTAGCAATACAGTGAACTCGTAAATAAGAAATGTATTGTTATGTTGAGTGCAGAGTGACCGTTGTTTTCTGTTGTAAATATGCCTTAATCTGTATAACCATTGCATTGAATCATTGCAAATTCATATTTCATGTGGACTTTCATTCATGATTTGCTTGATAACGGAGTAGAAGGGCCAAAATGTTAGAGTTTCAATTTGTTAACGATTTGAGATTTAAATACGCCGCCTTTTCATTCGACCAATCAAATCACATGTTACAAACTGAGCGAAAAACAACAACAAACCGGAAGTCAAGGGTGGTAGAAAATCTAGGAAAACAGAAAAATGGGAATAAAGTCAAAAAAATCGTATGACCGGCGAATTTCTTCGCGGGTTAAGGTTGAGTATTTTGAAGATGGATATCATGTCCTTAGATTGCGATGACTGTCAATCTGCAGAAGATCTTTTGAACTGAGTAATAAGATGATTACGTGACCCGGGTAGAGAAACGTTCAATACCATGTTAGTATATTATACAGTACAAAGTGCATATTTAAAAAAAAATAAAAATATTTTTTTACATATTCGGTATTATAATTTATAGTGAGAAATTGTAAGATTTTTTTTGATTTTTTAAAAAAATGATTGAGTTTGAAAATCCGGTGGCAGTGACCCTGCTCAATCATTAAAATTTGTTTGTAATAATGCACCAGTTGTAACCTCGACCCTCAAGGTCCGGGTATAGCCGGGGAAATGGGCCGTGCTTTTATCCTACAGGTGGCCCCGCAGTGCCGGCTGAATGCGGTGGTTTTGTCTCTTCGCACCAATAATAGCGGGGGAATTGGCCTTACCTAAGGTCCCTTGGGTGAGAGGCATTTGGCCGGGATTTTACCAGCAGTTCGTTCACGCAAGGCGGGTTTTAGGACGGTGCCCGCTCAGGGCAGCGTTCATAGTAGGGGCAATCGGCTGAAAAGTTACAAACCGATTTACCGCCTGTCTCGGTCGAAGAAAGAGTGCGGTTTTTCAATGCTTAAAACACCAGTAATATTCAATAGCTTACAAGAACATTAATAATTATGCAATTAATCTATAATTCTAAAGCATAAAGGATATGTTTAAAATACATTACTTAAGAATGCATGATTTATTTATCTTGATTTTTTCCTGCGCGAGCTGACCGTTACATTTAATGACATTGGACTTTTTCCTTTTTTTTGGCACCAACCAAATTACTTGCTAGAATAAATCCGGACTCCAAGCTTTACTAGAATAAGGGCCAGTTTTGTTAAACTTCGTACGAAGTCTGTTTTGCGTACGAACTTCGTACGATATGTATCTCAGGCTGTTTAGCCGTTTTATTAAGATTTTCGTACGAACAAGAACCTAGCTGTTTCTTCGTCGATCTACGAAAATTTCTACGAAAGCTCTTAGGGTGGCGTACGAACTTCGTAGACTAAAAAATGGCCGCCACAACAACAGAAATATTCTATATTGGCGATCTTTCATTTATATTATGGCGTATTTTAACAAAACCAACTGCCAAATTTCAAGACAGAAGACGACTCTGTGGAATCTGCAACCCGGTGAGTAAATTAACAAATCGTTACGACCCCGTTTTGACTAAATTTTCAGGGGACGCAAACTCGCGCCAACTGTCAAAATGTTTTGAAAAACAAAATGCTCTTATTTCGATGCATTTCAAGAGTTCTGTTGTGATAAAAACATTGGAATATAGACTGAAACCATTAGACTCATGGTATATGAATTTTACGGTGTTTTAAGTAAAACAAACAAGCTAAAAACAGACTGATTTAATGACAGTGTTTTCATCTGTCAAAGTTTTTATCATTTTTCTATAACTTGCTTTGACTTATATTTACAAGATTATCATGTCTCGAATAGTGTTCAGAAATTCTAAATCAACATTGAAGCTTATAAATTTAATAGTTGCCTGGGGTGGGGATGCGGGGGGGGGGGGTAGGGGGGGTCAAAAAGTTAGTCCACCTAAATGGCCGTCAACGAGTCTTTTGAAGATGTTGTTATACTATGGCAGATTCGTGACGTCCACCATCCCAACAAAAAGTACCGAACGGTCCTTGCGCAGAGAATCTTCGCGGCCACAATTTTGAAAGTATCTCCGTTATAAATTCAAATTTCTACGAAAATATTATTGCCTACTTTTAAACACATATTTATTTATGTCACTATGCCAAAAAACATGTTCAGGTATACATGTGTCGATTTTTTATCAAGTGTCCCGATATCTGTAAATCTGGGACAAATCTGACAGGTTGTGTACATGTATAACGGTATTCGTGACCAAGAATATATTTATGTGAAATTAACGACTCTAATGACAAATTAAATCCAGTTTAGATCACTGTCAGGTATATATTGAACAACTTTGTCATTATTATTCAACATCGATGCATAATATAACTATTTATTCTTTCGCTCAGTGTTAAATGCTAGAGAGTTTTAGCGTTACAAGGATACATAAGAAATGTCAAAATAATAAAAAAAAAGTATCGTTGGTTGCTCATTATTGTAGCTAGTCAAAAAGTATTTTTAAAATATCCAGAGCAGCCAGAAGGTAAGCATAAGCTCTGTTGGTCAAAGTTGGGAGACTTGTTTGTCCCAAACTACATTTTTTTCAATTTTCTTGCGGTTCTGAAAACAGTGCAAGTTTGTGCTCTATCAACTTGGCTCAATGCCCTTAGAACTTAAAATAACTTAAAGCTTGCAGTTGAATTGTTCACCCAGCTCTACAAACTGTTCCTGATAACTTAATTTGCAAACAATCTGACCTGTGTGGGTTAGTACTGGGACACACTCATGAACCGTATAATATTAGTACGGTAAACCTGGGTGCAAAAGCGGGACAGGTTCAGATCTTGAACCCCACGACTGATGAATACTTGAGCTCAAGCAATGGCTTTATTAAAACAGAAACCACCTTGCATTTAAAGAAAAATGTCAACCATATTTTAAGCTTCAGAAAGAAAACAGCCTGTTTATAAATAAATAGATTATTCATTTTTTATTTCAGATCTTGACATGGATCCAAGATGCTGGTAACTAGGCGGGACGGATTGTTTCACAGAACTGCAGGTTTCTGGATGGGTAACTAAATTTCCATATTTCCGGTTTACTTGTGTTATTTATAAGCAAGATAAAAGTTAATACACCACAAGAGCAAATCAAGTGAAAATCGCGCATTATGTATGTATTTACAGTCAGTTTGTAGCATTTTTTTTACCAAATCTCAATTTAATACAAACTTTTAAGCTTATCATGCATATAGTTTGATGCACATTCTATAATTATAATATTAAAGATGTGCAGCAAATATATGGAATGATCCACATCACTGAATACTGTATATATGTAACATTGCAAGTGAAAATGCATAGCAACAAGTGATATAAGACTGCTGAAATAAATCACATTGCAAGTTTTCATATTTATTTTCAAAAATTGATGTTTTATGCATTTTTCAAAAACATTAATTTGCGACAGAAATATGAAAAACTGCGATAAAAAAATTTGTCAGCATTCTTGTATCGCTGGTTTTCAGATGTTTACACAAAATTGGCTCATTCCTGGACAAAAGATAAAATATTATCAAAACTGTTAATCTGTAAGAGTGCAGCCTTAAAGAAAACAAAAGAAATAAAAAGGGTTTTTAAAGATTTCTAGCAGATAAGTCTGTTGTCAAAGAACCAAATTCAAGGTATCATTATAGCTGTCCGTCATGTCAGAGACAATACACTAATGTTATTGTATTATATTTGTATATGATGTATAGGTCCTAATTATTAGGTCTATAAATCCGGCTTTAAGAGATTTTGAGTTGTGCCCTTTATCTAACTGAGAAAACAACAGATGTTTTATTATACGTATTTTACAAGTGGCTCTGTGAAATATTCTGTGACTGTTAAAAGGTGTAAATTTAAAATATCTTGTATATGTACTCATTTTTTTATCATTTTTTTATCATTTTATCATGAATCTATTTACTGTGGACTTTGATGTTGACTCTATACAGGAAGAAGAGACCATCTTTATTCATGCTGGCATATCATTTATAAAGGAAACAAATTTTATAACCAACATACTGCACTGTTATGTCATCCAAGGACTCAGCTACTGACTCAATTTATAAATACTTCAATGGAAAAAATGTCTCTGTCAATGTAATTACTGTTGTGCATAATAAGACATTTTTATTATGCCCCCTTCGAAGAAGAGGGGTATATTGCTTTGCACATGTCGGTCGGTCGGTCGGTACTTATTTGGTATAAGACCAAAGCTTGTCCGAGTGATAACTCAACAATTCCTGGACATATGGTCATCAAACTTGACATGAAGGTTGGGCCTGACCAGTAGATGATTTTAGGGCTCATCGGGTCAAAGGTCAAGGTCACAGTGACCTTGAATGGTAAATTAATTTTAAAGCTTGTCCGAGTGATAATTCAACAATGCCTAGACCTATGGTCATCAAACTTGATATGGAAGTTGGGCCTCACCAGTAGATGACCCCTATTGTTTTTGGGGATTATCGAGCAATGATCAAGGTCACAGTGACCTTGAATGGTAAAAGGTTGTCCAAGTGATAAATCAACAATGCCTGCACCCATGGCCCTCAAACTTGACTCGGAGGTTGGGCCTTACCAGTAGATGACCCCTATTGATTTTAGGGGTCAAAGGTCAAGGTCACAGTGATCTTGAAAGCAAACTCGACAATTCCTGTACCAATGGTCATCAAACTTGACATAAAGGTTGGGCCTGACCAGTAGATGACCCCTCTTAACTTTGAGGGTCATCGAGCCAAGGTCAAGGTCACAATAACCTTTAATGCAAAAAAGATAACAAATCTTCTCCCAGTGATATCTCAACAATGCCTGAACCTTTGATCATCAAACTTGACATGGAAGTTGGGCCTGACAAGGAGATGACGCTTTTTGATTTTAGGAGTCATTGGGTCAAAGGTCAAGTACACAGTGACCTTGAATGCGAAAATGTTTCGAGTGATAACATGACAATGCCTGTACCCATGGCCCTCAAACCTGACTTGGAGTTGTGTCTGACCTGTAGATGACCCCTTTTCATTTTGGGGGTCATCGGGTCAAACGTCAAGGTCACAGTGACATTGATTGAAAAAAGCTTGTCTGTGTGATAACTTGTCAATGCCTGAACCCATGTCCCTCAAACTTGACATTTAGATTTTTGTAAACCAGCTGATGACTCATATGGATTTTGAGGTCATAGAGTCAAAGGTCATGGTCATAACACACTCTATCCTCACACTTTGAATGGTCATAATCTTAAAACTGCCTCAACGGCATCCAATGTCAGTGACTAATCAGCTGTCATTTTGGTCCATGCTTATTTCATTCAATTGTTCATATAATCCTGACAACATGGCGCTCAGGTGGGGGCATAATGTTTGACAAACATCTCTTGTTGATACTTGGCTTATTTCTTACATGTAGCTGTAACATGTTAGGCAACCTCTCAATTATTTTGTTTAAGACATTTTTCATCCAGCTCATCTAAGCCTAAGTTAGTGTTCATGTTAACTTTTATGACTGCCTGTTTATTGTACTTTTTATAAATTATTTTCAATGACTTTTTCTCAAGAACCATTTGGCTGAGTATGTCTCCTCCTGAAATAGACTAATTCTTTTAGCTCGAGTTGTCTGTCTGTCCGTCTGTTACAAATTGTGTCTGCTCCATGTCTCTTTAACCTTTTGAAGGATTTGATATAACTTCCCACAAATGTACACCATATTGAGAGGAAGGGTTTATTATTATAACTGTTGAGCAGTTTCTGAACTTGACTGTATTATATCTTGCATTTACCTCAAGCTGTTAAGTGAACAATATAACATTGACCAATACAAGGAACTAAGCCTTCTAGGTCACCATTTTGGAATAAAGTAATACTTAAAGCTCATATTTCCATAAGAATCTGCTCATATACAGTTTAAATAGCGTATACAAGTATATCATTTCAACATAACATCAGATTCTCCACTGTTTTATGTTTGCAACATTTTTGTTTTAAACTTTGATTTATATATCATGACTTTTATGAACAAATACCAAACAGCAACTCACAGATCTATGCTCATTTGGGCAGAATTTTGTAAATCCAAGCATTGTCATTTGATATTCAATGCTTTTTGGCAAATTGGGGCATTTTCTGTCACATTAAAATCAATATTAACACTAAATCTCCAAATTCAATATTCTCATATTTTTGTGCCCATTCTTTGCCAATTATTTGTTTGTCTATTGGTATACATGTATGTTTATTCATACTGTTTGTCAAAATAACGAATGAATAAAATGTTTGATATATTTTATTTGTTCATAACTTATTTAATATGACAAAAAGATGACTGCATTTTGTTTTATTTCACATCATGATCACTCATAGAGCGAGACTTGAAGAAGTATAGTGATATAGCCACAGGTGTTTGTCTGACTTTCTCCTATCCAAGAGGGCATGTGTTTGAATCCCAAGTTGGAAAACACAGTTCAAAGGTCAGTTGATGTATCCTGATTGCAGGCAAAGAGAAAAACTCTATGATGGGCACCTGTAAAATAGAAGATACATAAATCTTTACTATTATCCATAAAAGGTGAAAGTTGTTAGTAAAATAAAAAAGAAATGGTCTATCATTTTTTTCAAATACAATTCTTGATAATATTTCTTGTAAAAGTACACATTTATCTTAAGAGATAAAAAAAAAAACACTACAGTACAAATTTGTTTTGTAAAAGCCATTTCTCAAATTCAAATGAAATGTCTGCCTTGACAGTGATATTTTGTATTATGATTACATATATTGGTAAAAAATCGGTAGTTTGCAAGAAGCAGTAGCAAGTATTTTCTTATTTCATACTATGTTTGAATGGCAATTGCATCTGTTTTTGAAAGACTGGGTCTAATAACAATAAAAAAATCTAATAATAATCCTACTCCCCGATTACTGTTTGCATAGTTTATGCAATAGTTGGTTTAATCATACGCTGAGATATACAGTCATACCCAATGCTTTTCAGTGATGCAACACTGCATCTCAGATGACTGAGCTTTTCTTTCAAAAGATTGCAATCAACAACAAACAAAGAGGATACTGTAATTGACAATAGTTATACCTATTTGTAATGACAAATGTCATTTGTATACTGGTTAGTATATATAATTGTATATTAAAACATATTTGAGTGTGTAAACTTACATACCTTAAGATACAGTTCAAATAATATTCGCTAACTAAACTCTTTCTTAAATTTGTACTTCCGGGGTTTTCAATCGAATAGAACAAAGAATTAACGAACGTAATAGTACATTTACCTTTTGGGATGTGATTATTTAACATGTTAACGCCAATTATTATACACAGTACAAGCGGTAAGAAATGAATATAGGTGGTATCGAAATGTGTCATAACCTGAAAACATTGCAATGTGACACAGAAACAGCTGTTTAAACGGGTCAAACCTTGCCGTAGCAACTGTAGTCGACAAAAGGTTACCACCCACTATATTTATTAAAATAAATAGTAAATATCTATTTTTATTATTCGAAAAGCGAAGCAGATCAAATCACTATTTGCGATTTTTTTTAGTATACTCACATCTACGGTTTGTTTACATTTTTAGTCCGATTCTTCCCCCTTTTGAAGAGTAATTACGTACGAAAGCGTTAATAAAACGGTCACAGAAATCATCGTACGCAACTTCGTACGAAGTGATCGTTTGCCTAACATGCATTCATAAAAATAGTAATGCATGACAAAAGTTGACTCTTGAAAGAACCAAACTGTCAATAGTTGATAACAACGACGATTTTGAAACCAGGCAGCTCTCCCTGTATATTTTCTGCACATACACCAGAGGGACCGTCCCTCAGCACTTTCAGTGCTTTGATTTAACAGGGTTTGGTTAATGTTTACCCATACGGCCACGGCGGTGCTGCGTGTGTCCATGACGATTGCATATACGTGATAATTATCAGATTTTAAAATAAAAGCAGTGACCGAATTATTGTTTATACATAATGTTCCTGGTATGGAAGTAAACATTTATTTTTACATTATCATGTTCATTGTACAATACTACTTTGATATGGCTTCATCTCCGCCGGTTAAAACACGTTTTAATCATATCACTCCTACGCACGAGTTACAAAAATCAGTTTTCTATATGCATAATATCAAGTATTGCTCTCACTGAACCAATTTCTGACCACTGTGCGGAAGGGTGATATGTTAATTTTATGTAAATATGCCTCGAGGATGGTTCGCTACACTCACTACATTACAATTTATTATCCAATGACAACGTGAGCTAGATATTGCTCGGAGAATGTCAGGTACGTATGAACTTTAACGAAACATGAAAACATGTTATGAAACGGGAAAGCCGATTGAGTAATGATCAAACCACGAGCCTTGAACATTCTTGCTATAGTACGTATTGGATATCGATCGTGTGTAAGGTATTTCTGTATCGATAGGGGGCCTCGGTGCGTGCTTCAACTCCCCCTACCCGCCCCACTAAAATCGTCCAAGTGTACTTTTATTTCAAAAAGGGGAAAAAAGTAATAAAATACGCCCAAAATGCATCATTTCGGCTAGAAATTGTAAACATCCCCCACCCCCTCTGCCAACACTTTTAACTTAATAAATTTCTATGCTGAGGGAGGGGCACGATTCAAAAGGTTACGCCCCCTCTAACGTGGACTCCTGTACACATCACACAGTATTGCATTATGTATCGAAATACACCTGGGAATATCAAAGTATTAGGGTTATAGTTGTATTTAAAAGATTATGCCATATTCATTAATCATAATTTCTTTAGTCTCTATTTTCTTTTTATTCAGTTACAATTACGTCATGTATTATGTTTCTTGACTTTTTCACTTGCTCAATTTTTTTCCATTTTGAAAATCACGATATAATGTCGGATTGGAATATTAGGGAAGGAAAACCAGCCCACGGTATCAACAAATAACCCAGTTAAATTTAAAGAAACTCGTGGCTGGGTATTTCTGTATCACAAATGATCCCGTTAAATTCCAATAGAAACTCGTGGCTGGGTATTTCTGTATCACAAATAACCCAGTTAAATTCCAATAGAAACTCGTGGCTGGGTATTTCTGTATCACAAATAACCCAGTTAAATTCCAATAGAAACTCGTGGCTGGGTATTTCTGTATCACAAATAACCCAGTTAAATTCCAATAGAAACTCGTGGCTGGGTATTTCTGTACCACAAATGATCCAGTTAAATTCCAATATGAACTCGTGAGTGGGTATTTCTGTATCACAAATAACCCAGTTAAATTCCAATAGAAACTCGTGGCTGGGTATTTCTGTATCACAAATGACCCCATTAAATTCCAATAGAAACTCGTGGCTGGGTATTTCTGTATCACAAATGACCCCATTAAATTCCAATAGAAACTCGTGGCTGGGTATTTCTGTATCACAAATGACCCCATTAAATTCCAATGGAAACTCGTGGCTGGGTATTTCTGTATCACAAATGACCCAATTAAATTCCAATGGAAACTCGTGGCTTGGTATTTCTGTATCACAAATAACCCAGTTAAATTCCAATAGAAACTCGTGGCTTGGTATTTCTGTATCACAAATAACCCAGTTAAATTCCAATAGAAACTCGTGGCTTGGTATTTCTGTATCACAAATGACCCCATTAAATTACAATAGAAACTCGTGGCTGGGTATTTCTGTATCACAAATAACACAGTTAAATTCCAATAGAAACTCGTGGCTGGGTATTTCTGTATCACAAATAACACAGTTAAATTCCAATAGAAACTCGTGGCTGGGTATTTCTGTATCACAAATAACCCAGTTAAATTCCAATAGAAACTCGTGGCTTGGTATTTCTGTATCACAAATGACCCCATTAAATTCCAATAGAAACTCGTGGCTGGGTATTTCTGTATCACAAATGACCCCATTAAATTCCAATAGAAACTCGTGGCTGGGTATTTCTGTATCACAAATGACCCAGTTAAATTCCAATAGAAACTCGTGGCTTGGTATTTCTGTATCACAAATGACCCCATTAAATTCCAATAGAAACTCGTGGCTTAGTATTTCTGTTTCACAAATGACCCCATTAAATTCCAATAGAAACTCGTGGCTTGGTATTTCTGTATCACAAATGACCCCATTAAATTCCAATAGAAACTCGTGGCTGGGTATTTCTGTATCACAAATGACCCCATTAAATTCCAATAGAAACTCGTGGCTTGGTATTTCTGTATCACAAATGACCCCATTAAATTCCAATAGAAACTCGTGGCTTGGTATTTCTGTATCACAAATGACCCAATTAAATTCCAATATAAACTCGTGGCTGGGTATTTCTGTATCACAAATGACCCCATTAAATTCAAATAGAAACTAGTGGCTTGGTATTTCTGTATCACAAATGACCCAGTTAAATTCCAATAGAAACTCGTGGCTTGGTATTTCTGTATCACAAATGACCCCATTAAATTCCAATAGAAACTCGTGGCTTGGTATTTCTGTATCACAAATGACCCCATTAAATTCCAATATAAACTCGTGGCTGGGTATTTCTGTATCACAAATGACCCCATTAAATTCCGATAGAAACTCGTGGCTGGGTATTTCTGTATCACAAATGACCCCATTAAATTCCAATAGAAACTCGTGGCTGGGTATTTCTGTATCACAAATGACCCCATTAAATTCCAATAGAAACTCGTGGCTGGGTATTTTTATACATTTATTAAATGACTCTGCTTTGTTGCAATAGAAACTCGTGACCAGATATTTTTTCGGCGATAGCTGTTTTCCTCAGTTTTGACCTAGATTTTAGACAAATGACTTTGATTGAAGACCAATCAGATTATAGTGCATCGTTTTGATTGGTTTATAGTTAATTTTGAAATGATTTTTTTTCTGGATACTCACTTATAATAGCTTTCCTTGTAAAATAGCATACTGTGCAAACTCGTCAAAAGTAATGTTTAAGTGCAAAATATAAAGGTACATGTTTAACCGTCTTAATAGATTAAAATACGCCCCTTGCGACCCTCGTCTAACTGGATATAGAAACCACAAGTAGCGGACCCTGTTTGTGTTTTCTTTCCCAAATAGTCTTTGAAATTCAAAATTTTCCTAAATATTACCACCATTAAACACAATGTATCTTTAAAAAAATCGAATAATTCCACTTCCATTGTGTTCTTAGCAAACAAAGAGAAGAGGACGAAATAACGGATGTAGGACAATCGTCCAAACTCGCCGAGAGGGGAACCTGATTCGCCGCAATATTCTGCATTACCTCACAGCCTCGCTCTGGTAATGACTTTACCTAAATATAATTTTGGAAAAACCAAACCAACTCAAGAACTAGTACTTATTCTGGGCGCTTATTCTGTCTAAATGGTCTACGTGACAAAAGGTAGGTCTACGTGACAAGGCAGGTCTACACCATATAAGGTAGGTCTACGCCGTATAAGGCAGGTATACGCCGTATAAGGAAGGTATACGCCGTATGAAGCAGGCCTACATCATATAACGCAGGTCTACGCCGTATAAGGAAGGTCTACGCCGAATAAGGAAGGTCTACACCATATAAGGCAGGTCTACACCGTTTAAGGAAGGTATATGCCGAATAAGGAAGGTCTACGCCTTATACGATAGGTCTACACCATGTAACGCAGGTCTACGCCGTATAAGAAATGTCTACGCCGAATAAGGAAGGTCTACACCATATAACGCAGGTCTACACCGTATAAGGAAGGTCTACGCCGTATAAGGCAGGTATACGCCGTATATGGAAGGTATACGCCGTATGAAGCAGGTCTACATCATATAACGCAGGTCTACGCCGTATAAGGAAGATCTACGCCGAATAAGGAAGGTCTACACCATATAAGGCAGGTCTACACCGTTTAAGGAAGGTATATGCCGAATAAGGAAGGTCTACGCCTTATACGATAGGTCTACACCATATAACGCAGGTCTACGTCGTATAAGGAAGGTCTACGCCGAATAAGGCAGGTCTATGCCCTATACGATAGGTCTGCATCATATAACGCAGGTCTACGCCGTATAAGGAAGGTTAACGCCGTAAAAGGAAGGACTACAGCATATAAAGCTGGTATAAGCCAACTAATTGGCAAATGATACCATACAGGCAAGTCTTCACTTCAACATATACGACAGGTTAACGCCATAACAGTCAGACATACACCATGCAAGGCAGGTTCACGTCATAGCATAAGAACTACGCGTAGCTCTATATAACTTTATTCATACTGGCAAGGCCATTCGACGAGAGCTCCGATATGATTGATAGTCATAGTAGCATTTGGAGCATAGTGCACAGAAAGAATGTAACAATGGTTAGAGTTACCCTTAAAAATAAGTGAAATATATGGTGCTTGTTAGCCCTAGACCTTGAGTATGTTTGTGTTATATTTTCGTTTTTTTCCTATCCGTCTGGATGAATGTTCGTATGTGAACATGTACATGTATATATAGATATTTTTTTGTATTCACGAAATTTTCATGCATTAAGTAGTGTTTTAATTAATCGTAATCTTTATGCTACCATTTCATATTTCCCGTTGTTTACAAATGTTCAATATTAAGTTTTGTACAGTGAAAACGAAAATAAATGACGACGAAAATCTAAACTGTCACTATGTAATCATCAGTAAACACAAATATTGATGGAGGTAAATAACCTTGGGAAATTACGCACTGATGTTGTTTACAACTTGTTTTTGAAATGTTGATGAATAGAAAACCATTCTATCCTGTCTTGTTTTGTTTTCTGAAACTGTCCGTAAATCAAGACCACGTGAATGCAGTCACACGTATACTGGACATACATCATACATTTGTGTACCTCATGTCAAGATGGGCGTTAGAATAGCACCAAGATCACATGACTAGCTTAACTCAAAATGTATATGTACATGTTAATTGTACAATAAAATGAAACACTCTAAAACTCACGAAACACAAAACAAACACATCACAAACATTCTGCAAAAAACACTGAAAACACAACACAAACACACTAAAACTGCACAACAAACTCATTACAAACACACTTCTAACACATTACAAACACACTTCTAACACATTACAAACACACTTCTAACACATTTCTAACACATACAAACACACTTCTAACACATTTCTAACACATTACAAACACACTTCTAACACACTACAAACACACTTCTAACACATTACAAACGCATTTCTAACACATTACAAACACACTTTTAACCGTGACATTACAAACACATTTCTAAAACATTACAAACACATTTCTTACACATTACAAACACACTTCTAACACATTACAAACACACTTCTTACACATTACAAACACACTTCTAACACATTACAAACATACTTCTTACACATTACAAACACACTTCTAACACATTACAAACACACTTCTTACAAATTACAAACACACTTCCAACACATTACAAACACACTTCTAACACATTACAAACACACTTTTAAAACACACTTCTAAAACACACTTCTAACACATTACAAACATACAAAAACACACACCACAAACACACCACAAACACACGACAAACACACTACACACAAACGACACACACACACACACACACTACACAACACAAACACAGTGAGCAATGCCGCTGTATGTGATCCGATCTCGGCACGGTAGCAAGAGAAGCAAGTTAAGTACAACATTGCATCATATGAGACATTATCGAATGAAAAATAGTCTACATTTTGAAACTGTATTGCTTATCACCTCCGACCGATTCTACCCCCTGTGGTTATCAGGCCAGTTTTACTGCGTGTCTGTCGGCGAACATTTTATCAATCGCAATATCATTTGCTCTACATTCGTTGAAAACTCGTTACTAGTCTTGTTGAAAACAACAAGGGCGTGTAGTCGATACACAATCATTCATAACATAAATTTAACGTAAACGTGACTACGAGGCGGTTAAGATTGGATTACACTGAGTAACCTTTTTTTATAATTGCCGTTAATATTGATAACATGTCATTTTGTATCAATAATATTATTCACGTGAATTAGCTGTACATTTCAGAAAGCATGATAACGTGTTTACTTGGCCAAGGGCCGATCGGTCGCGGACATACCCGAGTCCCCTTGGGGGAAGGGGTGGGGGTGAGGTGGGGGCAAGGATGAGAACGTGAGTCCCCCCCCCCCTCTGGAAACGAACAATATGTCGCTCCAAACCTGGTGTGGTGTGCTTGGTCCCCCATGATAAGATTATGTCTAAAACGGTGCACAATAGTCAAGTTAATGTATTAATAACTCAAGCTGTCAGTTTGAGGGGAGAAATGTTTTATTGTGTTAATCTCCTGACCATGTCTTATCCCGTCAACATAAGTATTTTCGGTTTTATTTTCATAACCTGTCCCGACTGGTGGTGAATGCTCATGCGCGTGTCAAAAAAGGGTGTGAATTTCTGTATGTTATGCTTGGTAAGGAACATTTCTAAATGTTTCAAGCTTTTTGGGAATAGTTCAGGTTGCGACAAAGAAGTGTTTACTTGGGTACCGGGGGGTATTTTAATGATATACTTTCCATTGCTTCATTTGAACAAACATAATCATACGCATTTATCCTCTCACGGTCTGGTGACGAAAGGACACCGTATAGGCATTAAAATGTACCTGTATTCTAATTCAGATCGAATGTGAACATGACTCAGCTTAATTCAGAGAACTATTTTCAATGGAAAAAATACCGTATAGTCTAGCTAGAATGTTTGACCACTGATGCATCAATATGTGTACAGTGCAACAGTTTTTCACCAGTCAATTGTAACCACGTCCCCCCCCCCCCACCCCAGGTCCAGGGAATAGCGGAGTCTTTGACTTTCGGTCCGGCCAATCCCGGGTAAAAGCCCCACATGCCGTGCGGGGACAAACTACTGCTAAATTCCCCGCCCCAAATGCCCCGGGATATCTAGGTGAGGCCCCTTCCCCGATATTTTCGGCGCAAAAACATAACCACCACATTCACTCGGCACTGTGGGGCCACCTGGTAGGTAAAAACACGGCCCATTTCCCCCGCTATCTCCGGTATACCCCCGAACCTGGCGGGCCGTGGTTACACTTGACTGTTGCATAACCAATATGTTCTTTACAGTTGGAATGCGGCAGCCTTCCCGTTGTGGCAAACGTTTCATATGAGTCAAACTATTTTTAAACATAGCAAATATGATAACACAGGTATTAAAACAGCTCGGACTGCGAAATGTAGACGGCGAACGGGGCCGCAGAAACATAAGACTGCAACAATTACAGTTCAAGGTAATTAAGCATTTCAAGGTTTTAATACATGCAATGTGTGGTTTTAAATCTGCCGCAATTCACCAAATGAATTTCAAATCAAGTGCAATTTTTTTATAATTTCAATCGACTTTACACATCAAAAAAACTGACTCTCGTCATCAGCGATTTGGCGTATGTATTTAAGCCTTAAATTACCCTCACATGAACGGAGCGACTGTGATAAACCCAACTGTCTGAGCTGTTGAAAGTCACTGTCCGGAGCCGCAATGTTGTGAGAAATCAAAAATATAAACGGTGCAGAAATGATCTTCATACAAGTATATGTTTCATTCGTAATTTTAGGTCAAGGCGGTTGTTATGGCGACCATTTTCATTTTTCCTATCATTATATTTCCCTTCATGTGACGGGTTTAAAGATAACCCCGTCTCCTTGATGGTATTTCTACATTTTTATATTGTGAACTGTATCATTTGAACCAGTTGGGCGTTAAGTCCTCAAACACAGAGATGCCGGAAGCTAATGTCATATCTTAATTCTTTAAAAAGCAATTAAATTTGTGTCTCATGTGGTCTTCTCATATTCATTTGTTTCTTTATTCATATCAGTAAAAGTGGTATGCAAACACGTTGAAACGAACAAGGATAACGAAATATGAAAATAACAACACATTAAAACTTACATATGCACATGTTTTAAGGGTTATAACAACGTGCTATGGAATGATACTATAAAATGTTATAATATGTCAGAACTAGGGCATACACGACACGTACTGAGGGGCGTGATTTACGGGCGCCTTTTTACTTGCGACCCACCCTCAGAACCGAAATTTATTTGGTTAAATGTGTAAAGAGGGGGGTTGGGGGCTACTCTCCCAATTTTTTTTTAACATTTCTAGTCTGAAATGGTGCCACTGGGGCATATTTCATTACTTGTTTTCTCTTATATTGAAATAAAAAAAAACGTGTTCGATTGTAGCCCCCCACCCACACACGCACGCACGCACGCACACACACACATACACACACACACATATATATATATACTACATATATTAAGGTGCCCATATATATATATATATATATATATATATATATATATATATATATATATATATATATATATATATATATATATATATATATATATATATATATATATATATCATATGATATACAAAGTGAACATGTCCAGAAATCCCCCAAACCCTATTGTCGTAAACAACGTCAAATATTTTCCTAAATATATGACCAAATCCTATACATTTTACACTATAAGAAAGATGAAAGACATAATTATACCTACAAGAAAAAACACATAACTTGTATGATAGTTCCTGGTACAATTCTTACATTACCAGACGACAATCGCTGATTGAAAACACTGAAAATGCAACTTACGAAACAATGGAAAGGTTCGAAAACTACGGAAAATTCCCCTCAAACACATAAAATACTGACTGACATGAAACGAAGCTTGAAATGTCATCCCTACCGTTGTGAATTCGATGAATCCTATTTCTTGCTTAAAAACTTTATTTTTGTTGTAAATGTTAATACCCCAACAGGATACAAGAAGTCCCATATTTGTAAACTTTCATCGGTTAAGACATTCACCCAGCTTGTGCACTCTATCACGCGGAGTGAAGTACAAATGTTCGATTGCGGCTGAGGCGTAGCAGATGCACAGCAGCATTGAACTCTTGCGCACAATGGTCGTAAATCGGCTTCGGGAGAGCTATATTTAATTAGCGCTTAGAATACAACCTACATTTACAGCCAATGAAACTGCAGATAGGCAATCATTAATTGAGTAAAAAGCATAATCATAAAGAAATTGGTTGTATTCTTAGTCAGTTAGATGAACTGAATTATAAAAAAAATTATTAAGAATGGGCGGAGTGAGCGTAGCGAAGATTTTATTCATGTCATATAACTATAACATGGAGTGCTGATTTTTCTACCGTCTGTACACTTTGCGTATCAGTGCTTGGTCGTCTGCCTTATTCTCAAATGGTGTACAATTTAATATGCACGTATTTGCATATATACTCTTACATATATCAATGTTCTGCTTCGAACATGGATGTTCGCTGGATCATGTCGAAAGAGATGTGGGTTTTCAAAGGGGGGGGGGGCAACCAGCCTCGTCCCCCTCTTAAATCGTCCAAGTTTACTTTTTATTTCTATATAGGAGAAGAAAAGTAATAAAATACTCCCAAAATTAACCATTTCGAACTAATTGCACACTGTAAACCAAATAAATTATGTTTCTTAGGGAGGCAAGTAAAATATTAACTTTGTTAGCTAACATTTAAAATCATGAGAAGGACGGCCGTTTTGATGAGCAAAGAGCTATATAGGGAAGCAAGTTATATATACCTAGCCTGTAGGGTAACATTTATCAATTTTCACACGTTCCGTAAGTACACCTGTAATGTCATTTTTTTGATGTTATGTATTCAAGATCTGAAAAGTCATCGTGCGAATTTCATCGACACAACGGAAATATAATTGTACAAGTTGTTCATCAGCAATAGCGTTAGAAGTTGAAACACTTCTGCAGTTACCGAACAGAAATAACTAATTTACTTGACTTAGGAATGGGTGGTATGAGTGTAGAGAATATTACTTCAGGTCATTTAACTGTCTTTGAATACTACATCATTGGCAGACACATAGTAACAGTGAAAGTGTACCGAATAGCCGCGAAAGTGGACATTCTAAATGATTTAGCCTAGTACTTACTGATTGCCTTCCTGCAATTTCATTGGCTGAAAATGTAGGTTGTATTCTAAGGAGTTTTAGGGGCTAATAAGAGGGTGGTACGCAGTAAGCAGAAACTCACAACTCAGACAAACTCTTACACGAACAGCTTGATTGTATACAGTCGAACCCGATGGCTCGAACTCGCTTGGCTCGAATTCCTCGTTGGCTCAAACTAGATGTAAAGGACCGATTTTTTTTTTTAAAATGAGGGTAATCAATCCAGCTGGGCTAGAATTTTCCGAAGCTCGAGGTATTTTCGCCGGTCCCTGGGAGTTCGTGCCTACCGGGTTCGACTGTACTTTAATTCTTGCTATCAGAAGGCCATGTGCCATTGTTTTTCTAATCCGGCCAAAATGACTTGTAACATGAATCGTATGAGCGCAGCTGACTTCACATACGTACGTGACAATAGCGACGAACACCTTGAATAAATCGGACAGTCCTTGACCGACATGACAGCATCACGAGTGGATTGTGTGAAAGTTGGCTGCGGTTTTCAAATTCCTGCGCTGATAGCGTCGGGTTACACAGTACTCGAAGTGATTGTATTGTTATTCTTCAATATCAGATTGAACGGTAAATGTCGAGTCCGCAGCAAGAAGGGAGCGACTCTAGCATGATATAACCGTATTAACAAAAAGAAATCCGCTGAAGTGTTTATTGTTTACACACACTATACTATTAAAAAAAACAACAGCCCTTGAAATAACAGATTAATATTTAAGTTGTTTTTTATAACATGAGGTTCACATCTTCAGCCCATTTAAGACTATTTCGCAACAATTTGATCATCTTCCTAGTGTATGTTATTGACAGCATGTACGCTGTTTTGGATATAAATAACATTAAACCTATGTATATTATGAATTATGAATCAAAATGGAGGAACAATCAAGAGAATTATGGTTCTATCGATATAAGAAAACACACGGATTGAAAAGGTATTTTTTTTGTCTGTTCGACCTCGAAAATTCTGAAAAAGCTGTAATTCATATAATATAGAAGAAAACAATGATCTGCTCTATATTTTATAGAATATAACTAACATGTGTTCAATATTGATTAGAAGGTAATAAACCGGAGCTCTATACTGATTATAAAATGACAAAGCTGTTTGTTTTAGATAAAAAGGAAGATAAAGTTGTGCTTTATAATTATAAGATATAACTGGCTACTGGAAGGAATTCATGAGTTTTAAATATGCTTGATGTCATCTTTTGAGACTACTTATTTCTGTTTCTGATGAATAAAAAGCATACATTTCAATGACTGTACCATCTGTCCTTAATCTAATTGCTTCAACACGAAATCACAGTTCATAAAATTGAACAATGGCGTAGATGTGTGTCGGGGCTGTTAGCGATAATCATTCAACTTCAGGTTGTTTTGTCATTCGTAGTTAAAAGTACATTTAGTTTACATCAATACCACAATCAGTATGCGGTTGAAAACATTGTGCTAATCGGGAGATTCACAACTCATGTATCAAACTACGTTTACTGCTCTGACAAGAATCATGATCAGATCACGGGCTGAAGGATCGAGCTGGTTTCCCACAGGTAAGCCGGTACAGAATGACGTATACACGACTCCCAGTAGTGCACGTTTTAGGTTAGAACCGCAAAAATGTTTCTTTGTTCCAGAAAAACCGCAGTTTTTTATGTAAGCACAGATTTGGTTTGTCGGTTGAAGATAAAGGTACTTATACAACATTTTTTCTTGTTATACAAAAGTACATGTACAGCGACATGGTAAAGAGCTGGCATTGAATGTGATTTAAAATGTACTGCGTAATTTTGTTTGTGTCATTAAGTACATGTAAAACAGGATGGTCCAAATATGTGGTTAGTGCGCCATACTTATGGAAAAGTACCGAAATCTATACAAAATATACTTTCAACATTTCCCCCCTACAAGTCATGCGTTCAAAACGTTTGTCAATTTAAAATAAATGACACAATAAATAAAAGGCTCCTTACACTGAAAAAAACACGACAAATCAACAGAAAAAAACGAGAACCAATAAGGAAAATGCTCAAATAAAATGCCATGTGGGGTGACTGACTTTCATGAAGGTCACTACACTAAGCATATTCATTTTAATGAATAAAAGGTCATGGAACTTTGCCAAAGATTTAATCTTTCAAAAAATTGTTTGAATAACTGTAAGAATGGAAATAAAAATATTGTGATAATGATATATCATGTTACGTTCAAAATTAAGTTAATGGTGTAACTGGGTATCCCGTGTCAAGGTCCCCATGATCATGCCATTCGTTCGCTTTGTTCGTTTTATATTAAAAACTAGTACGTCATTCAAACACTAATGATCTATTTTACCATGTACATACCTTCCCTCGTACTGCTTTATAAACTTCGTGTTACAAAAAGCAGAGTTTCTATTTTTGGTGAACTCGGCGTGAGACGACAGCGGGTTATATTTAACTGGCAATCAGACATACTATGCACAGGTAGATCAATTGCATACAATCTACGCCACTGGGTTACTGGGCCAATGTCATATCGCCAACACAGAAGGCAGCCTTGAAATTCTCGTATGTTAAATATGCAGCCTGCCGTGACCCGCTCTGGCGTGATTTATTCTGTAGACAAGCAAGCAACTGGTTGTTGATCGCTGGGAGAAATATTCGTTTCTCGTTTGTTCTCAAATAAATATTTGCCATTACTCAGTGGTTAGCTGCAAAACCAGACGTTATTATTCTTATAAAAATGGCTGTATGTCGTGACGAATTACGTCTTAAAAATACGTATATATCTAACAAACACAAGTTATCGTACTTAAAATCTGATGTATTCTAAGTGTTCGAAATTTTATTTTATTTAATGGGATGATGGGGGGGGTTAAATTCATACATGTATACAGTTTTGGTAAATCAGAAGTCAAGCGTTATTTATTTAAACCAAGAGGCTGGGCCATTAAACAAATTAAAGTTTTGAATACTAATGTAGTCACCCCGCGGTGCCGGACCTGAACTTCCTAATCACAAATAAGATGATAAATACCTAGAAACAAGCCAAAAACAGCTAATATTTGTCATACGCTTTTGTGCAGAGTGTCCAATAAGAAGATACCATCAAAAAGGGAAGTGGTATTTCAATGTCTCCCAATCCTTGAAAATTCAATACACTTGCACGATCCAAGTATGTAAATGTGAGTATTATACTTTAAAAACACGTCAACATTAAAGTGTTATTTGTGTAAACAATCTTTAGAATTTCAAACAATAAGTGTGAACGTCATAGACAATTTCAAGGTTTATTTCTACGTAATTGGCCACCATTAAAAAGCATTTGTCTAGTGTCCTCGAAAATGGAATGAAACATATGTCACATAGTTACTGTTGTCAACATAATTACGAGTACGTCCAATATTCAGCCCATTCATACATAAACTCATTATCGCTTACTACGGCTTAGACAGTATTGGATTACGCATTCTTCAAACGAAACCAATACGTATTGTCTAACGTGAATAATCGTTTATTTTTTTTCCTGAAGAGTTAAAGAACTCAAACACCATAACCGGTGCGCCAATGTGTGTGTATGTTTGAGTGTTTGAGTGTGTGTGCGTGCGTGTGTGCGTGCGTGCGTGCGTGCGTGCGTGCGTGCGTGCGTGTGTGTGTGTCCGCGTGTGTGTGTGCCCGCGTGTGTGTTTGTGTTCATTCAAGTGTCCGTAACGCAAAACTGGAACGCAAAAAGGCCCTGAATATTTACAAAATCCCTTAACCAGTTTATAAATGCGTTATCCAGTCAAGGACAACAGTACATTTCATCAGACAAGCCGACAAATATCTTATCCCCGTGTCAGTCACGTTCGCATTTATATAAACCTAACCTCAGCTCACACAATATATACAAACTTAAACACTGCTGACTGCCTCAATCGTCTCTATACTATAGTACATGCATGTTAGTAAGGAGATTCATATGAGTGAGTTAGTAAATAAGTATTAAGCCAGAAAGAAAGATTGTACGAATAATTTATTCTATATTAAGAAATCATGATGTGATTCATTTTCAGGTCGTGAGCACTAACCTCACATAGGATAGTTTGGTTATTACTTTACATTAAAACAATATATATCATCCAACTTTTCTTCAAACTACTTGCCTAAACTATGCATGACTGAACTTCATATTTCATTTAGATTTAGATGACATAAAGTTTTAAAGCCATTTATTGTTACTTTCAAATGATTTCAATATGAAAAGGTTATAGTTGATTCAATTGCAAAATAAAACAGATTATTCCTGTGGATCGATCGACCTTGGAACAAAAATAGTGTTGAACTTTGTTTCATGTATACAGCTTTTAAGTTTTATCGTTGTAATACAGGTAAGCCATGGGTGATCCGGGTTTTAGTCGTGTTAATTAAAACACGAACCATTTGGCTGTGATTGGCTTAATATAAATTTTCTTCAGGGAAATCGTTGGTATAGTCTAGCTTAGATACAGGTTGAACCTTCTAAAGGACGTTCCTCTCGGGCCTAAAAAAAAAAATTGTTTGGTTAGGGTTACATCCTTAAAAAAAATAGGTAGGGTAGGTAGGCTTTTTATTTTTTTTTATTTATTTTTTTTATTAGGTTTTATATAAGAAAATAATTTTCATCATTGGAGAATGGTGTTAAAGCTATCTTCTGTATAAGCATTTAAGGTTTAAACTTAATATTAAAAAGCAATTTAAAAAAAAAACGAGATTTTTTTTTTTTTTTTTTTTTCATTTTTTTTCTTTCAAATTGACTATAAAAACGGTAGGGTCGGCGCCTATTCCGTAGGTAGGGTCGGGTAACCCGAACCAAATGTATTTTTTTTTTAGGCCTCGCTATGAAAGAACACTTAAATCCAGAGCAAAGCAAAACGTTATTAAGAAGAAACTTGTGGTTTTTCAGAGAAAATTTAAACCCTACACCAAGCATGGGAATCCATATTATAAACTACATGGTATAAATATCGTATGAATCTATCTAAAAATACACACAAGTTACATAAATAAAACTTCCGCATTAATGAATTTACGCGATTGTCCGACAACCAGGACACAGGCTGAGAGAAATGTTCTCCATTATAAAGAGAACTGTTAAATACATGAACTGGGGGTCGATATCCTTTCAAGGATAATGGGTCTGGTTTTTTGTGTTACAAAGGCTGATTTTAAAACATAGAACACTCCTTAAATACGAGTAAGTCAAGAGTCTCGTAATTGACCTACTGAGCATGCGCCCGAGTCTGATTTGTGACCCACTGATCTAGTTTCGTGTCTGACATGGTGTGAAGATTACGCTGATAAAGCAAAGAATCTAACAATACATCATTCAAAAGCTATGACATTTCGTTAAGAACAATGATCTTATGTTCCTTTGAATTCACAACTTACACGATCAGTAGTGTATGATTATATTTATAGATTTAAGTTTCAACACATTAATTAAGTAATTTGAGCACAAACGTATTCCTCATTACAAAATCAAAAGATTAATTCCATTATACATGTTTACAACGACAAATTTGAACATGAGACGCGAAAAATATAATATTTTTATGATCTCTTTTAATAATCAATATTTTACACTTTAATTGGTAATAAATCGAGTATCAAATTGAATTACGTTAAGGATGGGCAAACAAACATTCAGTAAAATATTTATGTTCTATTTAGTCACGAGCAAAGACATATGACACGCATGTACATAATGTAAACACTTATAATGTACATCAAAAACAGAACAGAACAGAATGAGTAGAAACAAAAGCATGGTATGTGACACTTATAACATAAGTTACTTTAATAGATATTTTAACATAAATATTTTATGAATGTGTATGAAAATATCAAGAATGTTGTCAATATTGAGGTATAATGTGTAAAGGCAATGAGAATTGAGTTTGGTATATATATAGATATGTATTTCTCTCTATATATATACTGATCCACGGTTTATCAATACAGCCACAAGGTTCATGCAGTGTGTTACATACAAGTTTGTGGCTAACAGTTTAAGAAAATAATGATTTATAAATATATATGTATCTGTATTTCATTCGAAAAGAGAAAAGAACGAGGGAAACTCATAATGAATAGTTATATTATATTAAAGAATCCCATTATTTGAAAGACTAATTTTATCACAGTAAAGCGCTTACTTCCTTAGGACAGTTTGGTTATTCAAAAATACCTTTGAATATATTGACCTCTAAATTCGCGATTATAATGATATTAAGGACGAGTTTCATTTTCACTTAATACTAGGCATTCAAGGACGAAATGAAACTCGTTCTCAATATCATTTAAATTAAGTTATTACGGTGATTAAGCTGTTTATTATAGCCTTCGTTTTTTATCTGTATTTCGTGTGTTTTGTGATTGACATGTCATATATTACATGGCCATGGTTGGATATAAAACATATCTAATCTTATGGTATCTAACCTTTCATATCTTATCTGTCAGTTATTCTCATATCCTGTTACTTTCAGGAAGGCCGTCAACTGTAACAGACATGTAACACAGTAAATCATTCATTTCATTTACAACACTATTACTCGATTTCAAGGTATGTTAATGACCTTAGACACTTTGAATTTCGACTGCCCTAAAAACAGACAGCCCTGGTATACTTGAATCTTACATAGAAACAGTTACTATTCCTTAGTAATTAAATTACACGAACTTACAACCATTATCTTTTAAAACACACTATCATGTCTTAAGTTCTTGATTTTAATCAGGTGAATCGGTAGATATAGACAGTGGCTTTGTCAGTAGACTCAAAAACTAAGTAATGGTTGGAAGGTATTGTTTATGTATTTGCCAAAATAAACGGATGAATGCGACGCAGTTCCATATTAACCATTTATTTTGGTAAATACATACGTTTGACTGATAAACCACTTTAGTGGTCAGCATTATTTTTTGTCGAATGAGATGTCAGTATTTCCCATGTTTTCCAACTCTTTTCTTTCGTTAAATTAGCAGTCAGTCGTTATTGATTTGAATCAGGTGAAGCGGTAGATATACACAGAGACTGGCCCTGTATAATGTACACTACTAAACAACTTTAACGACATTCACAATTAAACTTTTTAAAAAGGCATCAACAATTTACTTTGTAAGTATAATTATATCAAAAATCTTGAACCATTAATTGAACAAACGAATGTTAAAAAAATTCCAATGAGATGGCCATATTTTTAAAATCTGTCCACGACGACTGATTTAGATATCGCGAAATTATGAATGCCGTGAACGTCACGAATGTACTTGATGTCGGTAATATTGCGAGATAAAACTAGAATGTTCAGCCTACTTCGTACGGATATAGCCATTACTTGCTTAGAGTGAACACGCCCTGGGTTTAAATACACCTCAAGGTTATGGAGTGGTTAAAAAACCCCAGACCTCGACCGTTTTTATCGAGACCTACTTTGTGGTATGTAAAATACCAGAGATGTATTATGTAAGCTCAATGGTATTTTACAGGGAGCTTTATTTATGGAACAGAAATTGCGTACAAATGCGTGGGTTTTTATTCAAAAACTCGCCTGATTTTGTCTAGACATTATGCCTTGTTGTTCATGGAAAAGTCAGCAAGGTGCTCGGACTCTTCTACGGAATCCTGTTTGGGCAATCAGTCCCTCTCTCCTTGAAAATGCCCTAGCAAAACAACACACGAGGTTTCATTGTACATCATCTCATCTCTTTTTTCGATCATTTTGTGCCAAAAAAATAATATGACTGAAATGCATGAAAAAACGCGATATTTCATAGTTATTTCGGCTTTTAACACTGGCGTGTTTCTTTCATGGCAAATAAAACAACAACATGCGAATTTTTGATTTTTACATCCTCGCTTCTTGCCTTCTTCACTGGCCCCCCCCCCCCCCCCCCCCCGACCGAATTTCAGGTAGGGAAATTTTATACATTAACACCGTATTGTGTAACCGGCGGAAATGAATTCCGGTATTGTTTGTAATGGTAGCCCGGTGTAGTGATGGACATGATACACCGCGCCCAGGAATTCCGGGAGATGTGACGATGTTAAAAACAAACATCGCCTCTTTATGCTATTAAAAGAAACACCCCAGTAAAAAACAACAACACCGAACTTAAAATGAAATCTCGCGTCTTTTCACGCATTTTTAAGAGTGAACCCATTTGATTAACTGCATAATTTGATCGAAATAAAGGTGCGCGGATGTGACGAATAAACCTCGCGTGTTTTTTTTCTTTAGCAATGTCGATGGGCGACGGAAGAAGACGCGATGGCCCGAACAGGATCCCGTACCCTGACAATAAGAATTTGCCTGTACAATTTATGAAACATGAGCTTACGTAATCATATACCTTTTCACATGTGTTAAATATACTACCTGCATTCAACCCATGTCGTTTTAATGATACATGTATATGAACTTTTAATTGTATAAAATTCCAGGTTGTCTATGGATTCATAACATTACAAACACAGACAGGTTAAGGCGAATCATAGGCATGAATAAAGGAAACTTCAACAAGAAAATGAATACCTTTCCTATAATTATATCCTATTAATCTTTAAGAAGAACATTGAAAACTATGCAATTCATATAGAAAGTACCAGAAGCTCTTGTTACATTCGGAGTAAATGCAGTTTTAAACGCAACACATGCCATAAGGTTCACTATCATTTCACAAAATTTTGGGCGCCAGAAGGTAACCGCTTTTTTGCGCCTGAAGGTACCCGCATTTAGGGGCCCAAAAGGTACCCGCATTTTGGGCGTACGACGTATTTGGGGTGCGAGAGGGTTTCCGTGTTTGGGGCGCCAGAAGGTTCCCGTATTCGGGGCGTCAGAGGGTTCCCGTATTTGGGGCGCCATAAGATACCGTATTTTGGTCGCCAGAAGGTCCCCGTATTTGGGGCGCCAGAAGGTACCAGTATTTGGGGCGCCAGAAGGTACCAGTATTTAGTGCGCTACAAGGTATTCGCATTTCGTGCACCAGAAGGTACCCGTATTTGGGGCGCTACAAGGTATTCGCATTTCGTGCACCAAAAGGTACCCGTATTTGGGGCGCGAGGAGGTAACCGTATTTTGAGCGACAGAAGGTACCTGTATTTAGGGCGTCAGAAGGTACCAGTATTTAGTGCGCCACAAGGTATTCGCATTTCGTGCACCAGAAGGTACCCGTATTTGGGGCGCGCGGAGGTAACCGCATTTTGAGCGGCAGAAGATACCCGTATTTAGGGCGTCAGAAGGTACCCGTATTTGGGGCTTCAGAAGGTACCCGTATATAGGTTGTCAGAAGGTACCCGTATATAGGTTGTCAGAAGGTACCCGTATTTGGGGCACCAGAAGGTACCCTTATTTAGGGCGTCAGAAGGAACCCGTATTGAGGGCGTCAGAAGGTCCCCGCATTTGGGGCGTCAGATGGTTCCCACATCTTGGTCATCTCGTGATCCCATTGTGTTGCTGCTTTAATCAGATTCAAATAATACAGAAGTATGAAAAATGAAATATGTACAGGTTCTAGTTTATGTATTACAAATTAAATACTTTAAGGCCAAGGCACGTATATGATCGAAATCAAAATTGTTTGGCCTGAAATCTTTATTTCACTAGTTGCAATTCCTACCGAAATTAATAAGCATATTGTACCAGTCAATTGTAACCACGACCCCCAGATCCGGGGAATAGTGGGGACTTTCGGTCCAGCCGATCCCAGGTAAAATCCCCGGTTTGCGGGCAAAAACTGCTGGTAAAATCCTCTCCAAATACCCTCACATCCCGGGGTCTTCCTAGGTCCCATTCCCTGCTATTTTCGGGCCCATTCCCTGCTATTTTCGGCGGTATTCTCGCGGACCTCGGTGGAGGGGGGTGTGGTAGGGAGTTAGGGGTATCAGTTTCTGATGGCGAAAAACCATTATGCCTTTACAATGATCAAGTACGTTACCATTAACCTTGATCATATTGGAAAAAGTATGTGTGTACTTATCCCTAGTTCTTTTGTCCCTGGTGATTCAGGTGATTACATAACGTCTAGTCTGGTTGACTCGCGAATGAACTGTGAAAATCTTAACCGCAAAGTTCGTACACTTATGCTGTATAATGAAACATGTATTTTGTCCTTTGCTAACATTCGGTACATCAGTACTCCTTTGGCTGGCTGATTTTTGATAGTTCGTGTTTTCGCGTTTTGCTTAAAAAGTGCGTTAAAATCTGCCACATATCGGGGTGAAAATGCACAAACTGGCGGTGCGAAATGAGAATTATTAATGCGCCGCATTTTCGCCCTGTCACTTAACGCTTTTCGCCCCATCACTTGACGTATTGTTGCTTCGTATTTTCGAATGGTCGCGTGTGCACATTGTCACATTTTCGCTTGCCGCTTGCGCTAAGCAGTTTGGCAAAAGGGCATGTTCTAAAACCTGGCCTGGCCCGGCCTGGCCTGCTGACTCAGCATTTTGTTTCAGGCCAGGCCGGGCCAGGCCAGGCCAGGCCATATTTTATACATAATGAGAGTACAAGTACTGAATATACTGAAACACAATGATTTACCTTTATTTAGAAACTGAACTACATGTTAAATACAATAAAAATGTTCTGGGTTTTATTTTGATAAAGAATTTAGTTTAATAATTAATTCATTTACTTATACAAAAATCAGGTTTTCAATTGAAGTATGCATGTAGTTTTGAACAACCTGATGTTCAACTATTGTATGAACTGTAAGATAGAATTTTTACATTTAAAAACAAAACATAAAAAATCGTCACAAATAAAATACATATGTATGTAAAATATAAAATATATATGTATGTAAAAGTTGAGTCTGAACACATTGATTTTAAGATTCGATTTGTAAACCCAGAGCGGTGCACTTAAATAAAAAAAAAATATCCGATTAGTATGAAGAATTTCTCCATGCATTCAATTAAACTACCTTTTATCTTAATTAAGCAAAAAAATACATTACATTTAACATGCAGTTTGATTTCTAAAGAAAGATATATCATTGTGTTCCAGTATATTCAGTGCTTGTACTCTCAGTATGTATAAAATATGGTCTGTCCTGGCCTGGCCCGACTCAAAATAGTAGTAGCGTAGGACTGCTAGTGGAGGTGGTTCCAGTGGTTCCTGACCCAGATCCGGGTAAGTAGGTCACCATTGACGTCATTATCCAGGTCATATCTAGGTCAACACTCAAGGTCATACCAAAGTCAATATTCGCGCGCTTTGTTGACCCAGGCCAGGTTTTAGAACATGCCTGGCAAAAGGGCGAAAATGCGCATTGTGGCGGGTTAAAATTGCCCCGCATTATCAATTCACATGTTCACCCGTTCAAACCGGCGCATTTTTGTTGAGCGGATTCGCGTGTGTTTGTTTTTGACGCAAAATGCAAAAACACGAAATGGCAGTAATCAGCCACCATAATAATACTTTGGTAAGTTTTAGAGACGATTATCCTTGCCATTTTTTCCCTGTTATTTAACTTTGCCTATTTCTACCATATAACGATCTAGTATCCATACTGGCATTAATTCAGTTTAATAAATAACACTATTAAATGTCTAATTATAGAAAAACACAATATATAACTTAAAGCTGCACTCTCACAGATTGCACGTTTTGACAACTTTTTTTATTTTTTGTCTGGGAACGAGCCGATTTTTGCGAAAATCCAAGGTTACCAATTATATAAGACAGCTGACAAAAATGACTGCAGATTTTTATATTTAAGTTCAAAAATCGATATTTTATGCATTTTTCTTAAACTGTTAGTAACGGCCATAAAACAGTAATTTTCGAACGGAAATATGACAATCTTCGATCTTATCTTTTGTCAGCAATCTTATATCATTGGTTTGCAGATATTTACGCAAAAATTTGCCGTCTTTCCAAGACATAAAAAAAGTTGTAAAATTGCTTTATCTGTGAGAGTGCAGCTTTAATATATAAATGTTCTAATAGGATCATAAAACGTTGGGAAACAGACATAAAGGGCACCGATTTACGTCATCTCTAGTGGAATGACGTCATAATATATTATCACCCCACCTAAGCTAGAATAAGTTAATTTCATTTGATTGACATTCCATGAACCATCTACACCAGAAGAAGTAACTTGGCGTGATCTGGAGAGGGTAAAAACCCGGTCATTCTTACGTTGATCATCCGAGTCTCTTATATTCCATTCACCCTCCGTTATATTGGCTTTTACGGACGTACTTTCTAAATACGTCGCAAGATTTTGCCTCGTCTTTCCTACGCACGAAATATTGGAGAAAGTTGCTATATGAGGCTCTGTTCAGCGGTTTATTGTATCGATTGTTGCTTCTCAAGGACGGATGCCAGTGCTATAATGCAATGCCAATGACTTATTTTTTCCGATAAAGGATGAGGAACTAAGATTGTTCGTTTGTTACGGATTGGTCGATGCGTTTTAAATGTGTCGTATGACATACGGTAGAAGGAAGACAAAATAACTGGGTTAAGTGTTCGTATAAGTATTGTAAGTAACACTTCACGGCTCGTCTTCATGTCGGTTTCGAGTTTCAACTTGTATTGGCTAATCTGCATCCAGCCTTTAGCCAGTTATAAATCACTAGCGGATTTTGAGGGGGCGCGCGCCGGGCTAAAATCGTCCAAGTTTACCTTTTTATTTTAATATGGGGGAACATATAGAAATGCAATACATTCAAAATGCATCATTTCCGACGTAAATTGCCTTGATAGAGAAACCCAAAACCCTATGGAAATATATTTATACCATATGCTTCTGGGGGGGGGGGGCATGACAAAAGCTACGCACCCTCTAACGTCATTTCTTGGACCGCCCCTACAAATGGTATACATGAAATTAAACATAAAGATTGATTTAAGACATAGATGACAGACGATGATGAACATTGCACTATTTAAGGTAGCACACCCGTAATGAAAACCTCCACTTGAAACTCATCAATTTTAAAGCTTTTGAGGATTTCAAGGTAGTGGTTCGAATCCAGCCAGAAGCACAAATATATTTATTCTTCTTTGTTTTCATAGACTAACATTTTTTACAGAAGTTAATATTTTGTGTTCATTAAAAAGTAATTAAATACATTTCTACACATAAATATTAGCTTCTGTAGCTAAATAATTATGTTCTATATATACAAAAGAAAACCATGATTAGAAATCGACTTATGTTCTTATTTTTCCTGGCGAAAGATTATAACATCTGAAATAGACATGAATATTGTTTATAAGAACAATATAAATTAATTGCTAGATTTTCATCCATTTTCTTTTTTTTAATTGGAGCGGGTGTGACTTTTTTATCCTTAGATGACTGTTCCAACGTTGAAACGCTCACTCTGCCCATTCTTAATCATTAAGATACTTCTTCATGTCATTTAACTATTACAGTTTATAGTTGTATCGGTGCATTAAACCGAGCAAGCAAGAGAACCAAGGAGTCTATTCGAAAGAAAAGAGCTTGGATATCGCACCCGAAATTCCATGTATCCAAACCGTCTCTTCCGCCTGTCCCTTCAGTATAAAAAACAAAGGACCCCGTTGGAAATAAGTGCTCGCACTTTCACGGGTTATCCTTGACTGCATGTTCTGAAGAAATACATACTTACCCATAAACAACGGATAGCATTGGCCGCACAGTTACCTCCAGTGTTTTAGATGGCCAAATATAGTGACTCCAAGTTTGTAAAATGGCCGCGAAAATGAAGTAAGTCGCAGTGTTTAAAATGACTGTAACAACGAAATAACTACAACGTAATGGTTACTTTGGAGTCTTACACAGACTGCAGATCTTCAGTTCATTGTTGAATAATAAGAGCAATAAAGGTAACATGGGCCATATTATGTTCCAAGTACTAAAGGGTCTCGCCCATGTTTTGGCACCAAAATTAGATTTATCGGTATTACATCTGAAAATACTTAAATCATAATTAGTTTACTCTTTGATGCGAAATGGCAGAAAAAAATATAGAACTATATATTATAAGTATATAAAAATACTGGAGGTAGTGGGGAGTGAACCCACGTCTGTACAGTCAATACAAATAAATAAAACTCTGACATCAAATCCACTCGCCCACAAGGACTCATAGTATATAGTACGGATATTGACATTTTTATTGAATAAATAGGTAGCAGCACTGGAACACTCTTCTGAGTCAATGCTGGAGATTCTTCAGGTCACAAAATAAACAATCTGCAGAAAACAACTCATCTGTGGGAAACGTAGTGAAGTATATGAACCCTGGTCGAGCCTGGTCAAGCCTGGTCAAGCCTGGTCAAGCCCGGCGACTGGCAGCAGAGTTCACGGTCGTTACTTAATGCTCCAGTCTGACCTAGACATAACCCTATAACTTCTTTATGTGCCTTTGCAGTGTAATCACATCTCAACTCCGGACAAAGTGTGGAGCGACCGAGGTTTAAAATATCCCTTTTAATGTCCAAAATTATTAAAATTACCGCCATTAACCGTCTCCAAAAAGGCGGGAACTCGGCTTGAAATATTGACATACCATGTAATAATAAGTATTTGTATTGTAACTCAGGATTTTCTTTTCATTTTTAATCGTGCTTATAAACTGAAGTAAATCTTCATTCTGATAAATGCCATGTATGCTTTAAATGTAATAATTATTCAACAGAGCAAGCAATCATTGAAGTAGAATAGAATTTAAATTCAGTTTTAAACCATGTAATAAAATTGCAATGTATAGTAGTAAAAGGACACTGTGTGTATGTGGTAGTTGTAGCTAAACATACATGTTAAGTTGCAGTTGAGTGTAATTGTTGCTTAGACGTGTACCTGTAGACTCTCTGATACTCTCCTTCATCAATTTCCTCGTGCTTCTAAACGTGCATGTAATGTTCACATACCTGGATGTCGAAGTGCATATAAGGTGGTACTCGTACATATAAATTAACTTAATCGATTCAATGACTTGAGTAGGTTTCACTAGTCCCAAGCAGAACAAAACGACGCTTAAACATATGATTTTTATTGGTCGTAAATTAATTTACGATATGAATGTACCATAACAATTCATAATTTTAATAGATGACATATAAACAAAATAACCAGAAACGAAATCTAAATACCTTTAACCAAGCCAATGCATTGGCGGATTGAAAATTGAAGCTGTACCCTCAACGAGGTATGTGTCCTGAAGTTACCCTGTCCCAGCCTGACTCTTACTTGTCCATGACCCCAGAAAGGCCGGTCAGCCCGAGGACAAGGGTCAAAGGGGCCGGGACATTACGTGCCGTAATGGACACTGAGGTTATAAGAAGGTTAGGTCGCCCGTTGATCTCCCTGTAATGTTTGGGAGGACAGATGGTGGCGTGAACCCGGGGCTGAGGTCACTGTATCCTCGTATGACCCGAGCATTGACCGACCGAGGGGAGCGCGCCTACGATAGATAATATTCAGATTGGTTGTTGTGCGCGCCTTTTTTGAATACGAATATGTTTTGCCATGGTAGGAGCGGCTGTTCTGTGATTGATGTATTCATGGTTTGCTGTCATGTTTTATTCATTGAATGCCGTCTTTTTTAAACAAGAAATATCTTTAAAAAGGTAGACGGCGATCAACTTTAAACACGGTCATAAAGCGTGTATGAGAAAGCAGTATGCAATTGTTTCATTTGAATATCAAAAAGTACTATGGTCGAAAAATGTTATGTTTTTTAACAAATTTCTTACTCAATAATATGGCAGGGATTAACATTTGCTAAACATATGCGTAATGACTGAGGCAGGATTTGTGCAATGTTCCATTTCGATATATAATGCCTTTTATAGATGAAGACATCAAGGCAATGGTAAAAACTGACTAATCGCAATGATGAAAGGCATTAAAGGTATGTTGCTGTTGTCTCTATAGTGTTGAATAATACTAGTTTAGGATCAACAACAGCTACTTTATGTACTTTAAGGTTTCCTGTAGAAGCTTTGGGTTAAGCAGAAGTAAAATTTCATTTCTCTTCTTTTCCTTCTTCTGCTTAAGATACAAGTGTCTCATAATTGACCGGATTTCTGAGATGGCTTGGTTAATCCAAAGTTATATATAGGAATGGTCAGTTCCAGGTAATGCAGAATATAGAAAGTGATCCCGCCCGGATCCTCAAACGTCCGTTCATTCAACAGATTCGCTGTGTTTACAAATAATAACATGAAATTATTCGTTTCTGTTTAGGATTTTTTAAAATATATTACTTTTTTGTTTGGAATTTTCTTTTTTGAAAATGAGGTATTTCAGTGGCTATTTTTGGGAAGACGAACCAAGGTCCGTTTTTGTTTTCTATGAAAAAAATTACCGAGGTCATCCTGTTAGATGGACACGTCACAAAACTGGTAAAAGGAGGGTGTAATATGTCCATATATCACGCCTCCAACATAAATGACGCAACGCCATTGGTCCAGGACTGGTCACGCGGTGACACCTTATTTTTCCATATTGGGTCACCGAATTTATATCGTACCAAAATGGCGTCTATTTCCCGGTTACGATAAATATTCCGATGAAAAAATAACACATTTAAATATGTATACAGGTTGTCGACGTGATATACACGTAACGAGGTTAGTACGTGAGCCGAGATGGGATATACGAGGCAAAGGAAACCATATTCAGGTCAAATAAAGAATTATCTATTAATCATATCGGGTCACCTACTTACACCGTAACTTATCAAAGACGATAAATAACTGAAAACAAATTATATTTAAAAAATAATTTAATAGCTTGTACTTAAATATTGCATTTAATGTGCTTATATATTTTATGCAAGGAAAGCAATTAGAAGTAAGTTTCTATGAAATTTCATTTCAACACTTCATCTTATTAATGCCTGTCATAGGAACACCGACTTATTAAACTAATAACCAATCAAAACGTTTCATTTCCTTCATTTCTTCGACATTATTCATTTAATACAAGATTTGATTGGTCTACAGTCTGAGTAATTAGTTTTCACATCTAGGTCAGAGCTGAGGTATATTGTTCTAAGAACTACCTTCAACTGTTTGGAATACTACATGTATAGAAAAAACGTGACAGAGAAGGGGGCAAATATTTCGGTCAGGCTAAAATATAAACTGGCTTTAAAGCTGCACTCTCACAGATTGAAACTTTTTTATTTTTTGTCTTGGAACGAGCCATTTTTTTTGCGAAAATCGATGGAAACCAGTGATATAAGACTGGTGACAAAAATAAGATCGCATAATTTTATATTTAAGTTAAAAAAATCATGTTTTATGCATTTTTCTTAAACGGTTTAAGCCATTAAACATTAATTTTCGAACGGAAGTATGCAAATCTGTGCTCTGATCTTTTGTCAGCAATCTTTTATCATTGGTTTGCAGATATTTTCGCAAAATTTCCTCTTTCCAAGACAAAAAATAAAAACGTAAAAATGGTAAATCTGTGAGAGTGCGGCTTTAATATAAAGTAAACTTGCATTGGCCAGGGGGAATAATTTCATCGATAATTTTCGGATCGATTCTGGAAACTATTTTGAACAGTGCAGTTTATACGTTTTATCAAGTTGTTTGCCTTACATATCGTAGGTGTCATAAATCCAGGTCAAGGCAGTTATGCAGATGAACATGAGTGTGCACTGTGCATTGGCTATGATATCAGGTTAACGCAGACATATTATTATAATTGTTTTACATGTCTTTGTCAAGGTTGTTGAATAGATTACAGTTGTGGTTAATGGAATTAATACTGACTGCTTAATATGTTAGATGCATTTCATTAAATAATGACACAGATTTCACAATAACCTTTTCGACTGCATTTCTCTAGCCTGGCGGTCGAGACATTTATAAATAAGTTTCAATACATGTCGAAACTATATATATTATATATATATTTATCACTTTCTTGAACCGACATACTTTCTGATGAGGAAATATAGATATATCTATTTCCTTAGCAGAAAGTATGCCGGCGCAAGAAAGTTGTAAAAAAGGTATACGGCATATCATGGGTTCATCGTTATAATTTTCTGGTTTAATATCTCTCTCCTCTCTCTCTCTCTCTCTCTCTCGCGCGCGCGCTCTCTCTCTGTCTGTCTGTCTGTCTGTCTGTCTGTCTGTCTCTCTCTCTCTCTCTCTCTCTCTCTCTCTCTCTCTCTCTCTCTCTCTCTCTCTCTCTCTCTCTCTCTCTCTCTCTCTCTCTCCCTCTCTCTCTCTCTCTCTCTCTCTCTCTCTCTCTCTCTCTCTCTCTCCCCCTCCCTCTCTCTCTCTCTCTCTCTCTCTCTCTCTCTCTCTCTCTCTCTCTCTCTCTCTCTCTCTCTCTCTCTCTCTCTCTTTATATGTTATATACGTATATTGCAAACATTGATCTACTGTTATATCCCTTTTGGATTAAGATCAAGAGACGAGATTAAAGAGAAACTGATTTTAAATTAGAATGACTTGCAAGTGGTTGCAATATTTTGTTGGCTTTTGCAGAAACGAATCAAAGCTATGGTTGGACCTGTGGCAAGCCTAACTACTCACATATCTGGGTTATGTTTCCATATTTAGGACCTGTTTCGGGCGGTTTTATTTTCAGATTGTTAATAATGATGTCTCTTTTTCTTAAATAATGTATCTTTCATTTCTTATAATGACATTTAAGAAAGCAGAAAGATGTTCTTCATCGTCAGATGCCAAGACAACCTTTATGCGGCGGAAAAGTATGTTCATTCCGCATATAAAGGTCTTCAATGACCTAATTATGAGATTGTGATATACGAGTTCAACTTTAATATTGCAGAGAAAAGCGATCGCTTTGAACTACTTTATTTCTTTCATTAAAAAAGAACGACTTATATTATCTCCTGATTAAACGCGATACTTACAAAGAACAACTTGTTGAAATACCGTATTGGCGAACTGATTGAATTAAAACTTGTAGTAATAATAAATTGCAAAGGTATAATGAACACTGTACAAGAAAACATAAATCTGGAACGATCTTGTCTTATCATTCCGCGACGCAGCCGACAAGAACGTGGGCACGAACATGACCTATTTCTTAGAACAAGAACGTGGGCACATAATGACATTTTTCTACCAAAAAGAACGTGGGCACATAATGACATTTTTCTACCAACAAGAACGTGGGCACAAACATGACATTTTTCTTCCAGCTAAAAAGTGGGCACAGTATGTCCGTTTCTGCCAACACTTCAACGTGGTCACAAACATGACGTATTTCGTCCAAGATAAATAAAGCAAAATCACGGATAATCAAAAAAGCGTTTAATTGATGTACGTGAAGTTAGCGGCCTAGCGACCTAGCGGCCTAACGGCGTGAAGTTAGCGGCCAAGCGGCCTAGCGGCCTAGCGGCGTGAAGTTAGCGGCCTGGCGGCCTAGCGGCCTAGCGGCCTGAAGTTGGCGGCCTAGCGGCCTAGCGGCCTAGCGGCCTAATTATTTTTTCTATGTCCAAGCAATTGTTAATGCGTTTTTTTTTAAAAAACAATGATAAATCAAGGTTTTTTATTCATATAGTTACATAGCGGCCTTAAATTGTTATCTATTCAGAATATCTTTCTTTATCTTTTATTCTAAAACAATTTTAAATTAACTGTTTTATGCACATAATATCACTCTGAAGCGTTTTTCAACTTTTTTTCAAAAAAGTCGATCGAGCACTTCAGCGGCCTAGCGGCGTGAAGTTAGCGGCCTGGCGGCCTAGCGGCCTAGCGGCCTAAAATGGTATCCTATTTCAAAGCATGAATACATGCATTTTCTTCTAAAACAATGACATCTTAGCTATTTTTATGCACAAATTAACACTTTGAAGCTATTAGCGATTATCAACATTTTTTTTTTAAAAGCGTCAATTAAGCAGTCAGCTATTTCAAATCATTAAACATGCCTGATCTTCTAAAACAATGATATATTTACTGTTTTTATGCACAAATTATCACTCTAAAGCGTTTTTTATTTTATTTTTTTAAAAGTTGATCGAGCACTTCAGCGGCCTAGCGGCCTAGCGGCGTGAAGTTAGCGGCCTGGCGGCCTAGCGGCCTAGCGGCCTAAATTTTTTTCCTATTTCAAACCATGTATACATGCATTTTCTTCTAAAACAATGACATATTAACTGTTTTTATGCACAAATTAACACTTTGAAGCTATTAGCGATTATCAACAGTTTTTTTTTTTCAAAAGTGTCGATAAAGCAGTCAGCTATTTCAAAGCATTAAACATGCCTATTCTTCTAAAACAATGATGTATTTACTGTTTTTATGCACAAATTATCACTCTGAAGCGTTTTTCAATTCTTTTCCAAAAAAGTCGATCGAGCACTTCAGCGGCCTAGCGGCCTAGCGGCCTAGCGGCGTGAAGTTAGCGGCCTGGCGGCCTAGCGGCCTAGCGGCCTAAAATGGTTTCCTATTTCAAAGCGTGTTTACATGCATTTTCTTCTTAAACAATGACATATTAACTGTTTGAATGCACAAATTAACACTTTGAAGCTATTAGCGATAATCAACATATTTTTTTTCTTTCAAAAAAGTCGATTGAGCAGTCATCTATTTCAAAGCATTAAACATGGCTGATCTTCTAAAACAATGATGTATTTGCTGTTTTTATGCACAAATTATCACTCTAAAGCGTTTTGTTTTTTGTTTTGTTTTTTTTTCAAAAAAAATTGATCGAGCACTTCAGCGGCCTAGCGGCCCAGCGGCCTAGCGGCGTGAAGTTAGCGGCCTAGCGGCCTAGCGGCCTGGCGGCCTAAAATGCTCTCCTATTTCAAAGCATGTATACATGCATTTTCTTCTAAACAAATGATATGTTAACTGTTTTTATGCACAGACTATCACTCTGAGGCGATTATCAACATATTTTTGAAAAGGATAGGCATGTTCACATGCTTTGAAAAGCTGACTGCTTGTTCGACTTTTTGAAAAAAAGGTTGATAATCGCCTCAGAGTGATAGTGTTTGCTTAAAACAGATAATATATCATTGTTTTAGAAAACAATGAATGTATACATGCTTTGAAATAGGATACCATTTTAGGCCGCTAGGCCGCTAGGCCGCTAGGCCGCTAACTTCACGCCGCTAGGCCGCTAGGCCGCTGAAGTGCTCGATCGATTTTTTGAAAAAAACTTGAAAAACGCTTCAGAGTGATATTATGTGCCTAAAAACAGTAAATACATCATTGTTTTAGAAGAACAGGCATGTTTAATGCTTTGAAATACCTGACTGCTTTATCGACACTTTTGAAAAAAAACCTGTTGATAATTGCTAATAGCTTCAAAGTGTTAATTTGTACATAAAAACAGTTAATATATCATTGTTTTAAAAGAAAATGCATGTATACATGGTTTGAAATAGGAAACAATTTTAGGCCGCTAGGCCGCTAGGCCGCCAGGCCGCTAACTTCACGCCGCTAGGCCGCTAGGCCGCTAGGCCGCTAGGCCGCTGAAGTGCTCGATCAACTTTTTTGAAAAAAAAAAACCGCTTTAGAGTGATAATTTGTGCATAAAAACAGCAAATACATCATTGTTTGAGAAGATCAGCCATGTTTAATGCTTTGAAATAGCTGACTGCTCAATCGACTTTTTGAAAAAAAAATATGTTGATTTGTGCATCCAAACAGTTAATATGTCATTGTTTAAGAAGAAAATGCATGTAAACATGGTTTGAAATAGGAAACCATTTTAGGCCGCTAGGCCGCCAGGCCGCTAACTTCACGCCGCTAGGCCGCTAGGCCGCTAGGCCGCTGAATTGCTCGATCGACTTTTTTGGAAAAGAATTGAAAAACGCTTCAGAGTGATAATTTGTGCATAAAAACAGTAAATATATCATTGTTTTAGAAGAACAGGCATGTTTAATGCTTTGAAATAGCTGACTGCTCAATCGACACTTTTGAAAAAAAAACTGTTGATAATCGCTAATAGCTTCAAAGTGTTAATTTGTGCATAAAACAGTTAATATGTCATTGTTTTAGAAGAAAATGCTTGTATACATGGTTTGAAATAGGATACCATTTTAGGCCGCTAGGCCGCTAGGCCGCCAGGCCGCCAACTTCACGCCGCTAGGCCGCTAGGCCGCTAGGCCGCTGAAGTGCTATATCGACTTTTTTGAAAAAAAGTTGAAAAACGCTTCAGAGTGATAATTTGTGCATAAAACAGTTAATTTTAAATTGTTTTAGAATAAAAGGTAAAGAAAAATATTCTGAATAGATAACAATTTAAGGCCGCTATGTAACTATATGAATAAAAAACCTTGATTTATCATTGTTTTAAAAAAAACGCATTAACAATTGCTTGGACATAGAAAAAATAATTAGGCCGCCAGGCCGCTAGGCCGCTAGGCCGCCAACTTCACGCCGCTAGGCCGCTAGGCCGCTAGGCCGCCAGGCCGCTAACTTCACGCCGCTAGGCCGCTAGGCCGCTAGGCCGCTAACTTCACGCCGCTAGGCCGCTAGGCCGCTAGGCCGCTAACTTCACGTACATGTTAAATTGGTGTGTTCATAGACATTTGCTTGAGTTTATCCTGATTTAAAATAATCAGTTATTGATTTTATTGGTAGTGTACCAAAAATGCGTTACAGTGTCACGCATATACCTAAATGCGTGACCGAAGTGTTTGGGTCACTAAGGATCTGTGTAATATAGTTTGCACCCATGAATGCCGCTATGTTGGAAACATATCAAGTAGAATCCATTATTGGTGTCCTTTTCAAGGGCGGATTCAGGAATTGGCGTTTTAGATTTTTGTCCGTCAAATTACGTTTGTCGAGGTCATCATCCATTTCACTCAAAACGAATCATTCCTTGGATTTATAATGCACCAGTCAATTGCACCCCCCCCCCCCCAGGTCCGGGGGTATACCGGGCATGGCCGGGGAAATGGGCCGTGTTTTTTTACCTTCCAGGTGGCCCCGCAGTGTCAAGTGAATGTGGCGGTTCTGTCTTCGCGCCAAAAATATCGGGGCCTTGCCAAGGGACCATGGGGTGCGCGGGCTTTAGCGGGGTGTTTACCAGTAGTTCGTCCCCGCAGGGCGGGAATTTTATCCGGGCTTGGCTGGACCGATAGTCACAGTCCTCGCTATTCCCCGGACCTGGGAGCCGTGTTAACAATTGACTTGTGCATAACAAGAATATTATAAATATGTATGGAGTATTCTGAAGTTAAAAGTTTACAAAAAGCAAGGAAGTGCAATATAAATTAAAAACACCAAACGTAAATTTTATTTTCACGAACAACAATACACAACAACAATATTATATTTGGACACGCACGAGCTGGCAACATCCACTTCAAGGGCAACCACGTTGTTATTTAGAATATTTAATATTTTTTTTACCCATGGCTGTATATTATTTAGCCGCAAACCACATGCGTCTGTAACTAATGTGAAACAAGTTCAAAACAGTGCCTTTAACAAAACAATAAACAGTGGCATTATACAGAGTGGTCTAAACAGTGACATTTAACAGCCATTTTCGAATAAATAGGTATCTACATATCATATATTTAGCAGTTCATTATACTAATACATGCACTAGCGAATTCAGGGAGGTGCGTGTGTGTGTGGGGGGGGGAGTGGGGCATCCTATTCCTCATTTAATCGTCCAAGTTTACTTTTATGTGTCACTTTCGGAGACAAAAGTAATAAAATACACTAAAGATGCACCCTTTCTGACTTGAATTGTTAAAATGTTCTTGGGGGAGTACCCCCGACACTGCTACCAACATTTTCAACCGAAATAAATTTCGGTTTAGAGGGAGGGGCGCATGTCAAAATATTACGCTCCTAAGTTACGCGCCCTCTTGCATCATTTCCTGGAACCGCCCCTGACACATATGATATATATCAAGGCATTTTAGTGATAGGACGCTATGTGTTGTGGCGCTTTACACCTTACTAAGCCACATGAAACCTGAATAAAGTTGATGAAAAAGAATACAATTATGCTTAGTGCAAATTGATTATTTTAACGGAGAATATTTGAAAAACAGAGTTTTAATAACTTTTTTTACGCGCCTTGTATGAACATCATAAGTGCCTTACAAATGTTATTACCTATATCACCAGCTGGTTGTCTCATTCAAGCTATAAAGTACTCCCTTGCATCGTTTAAACACATAAACAAACGATATTTAGAACAACCAAAACAACCTTGAAGTAAACTATTATCCTGGTTAAAAGTATTGTTTATTTTCTCACATGAAATTCTTAAATGGTACAATGACCTTGGAAGCTATATATATCATGTAAGCCACGTAAAAGACTATGTGACATACACACACACTTGAAACAGGGCTGGGATTTAAAGCCAAAGTTATTATAATGTTTAAGATATTTGAACATGTGCAAATGTTGTTTGATCAGATGTACCAGCTGTTGTTTCCAGACCGGGACTTTTTGAAAGGTCAAGGATCGCACCGCGGGTGGTCTCGAACCTACATCCTCTTGAGTGAGAGCCGCACATTTACACCACTTCGTGAAAGATCAAATCACTCTAGTTCACCTTGCAGATGTGTAAAAAAAAGTGGCGGAGCACGTCCCGACAGCCACTTACTTTTAGTTAAAGTGGCCTTAAATATTCACATATATATTTATAAAAAAATCCATTGAACTATCTTTAATACCGAATACTGAAAAGATGTTGAACTTGTTTTGTTTCGAAAGGTTTGTATGGACTTAGAAAAATAAACTGAACGTCAATATATATTATACTTTGCAATATTTCAATTGACTTTAGATTTCGTTTCCGAAATTTGTGCTTATGATATGTATGTATTTTTATGACGTTAATTAACATGAAAAACCTGTGTGCTCGTTTATATGTGTATGTATTTTTATGAACTTAATTAACATGAATAACCTGTGTACTCTTTCATATGTTTATGTATTTTTATGAACTTAATTAACATGAATAACCTGTGTACTCTTTCATATGTTTATGTATTTTTATGAACTTAATTAACATGAATAACCCGTGTACTCGTTCATATGTGTATGTATTTTTATGAACTTTATTAACATGAGTAACCCGTGTACTCGTTCATATGTGTATGTATTTTTATGAACTTAATTAACATGAATAACCCGTGTACTCGTTCATATGTGTATGTATTTTATAAACTTAATTAACATGAATAACCCGTGTACTACTCGCAGTTTGGTTTACCTGATGCAAACACGTCGGTCACTGACATGTAGTGGTTACTACGGGGAATATTGGGGTTAATGACCCCTCTCTCGAACTAATTCCATCAATCCATTATACCTAGAACATTGACCTCGCGTACGCCATGTTCCGGCTTAACGAGAGGTATCGGGAGTGCTCTACGATTTTATAATTATTAAATAAACGAAAACACACTATGAATATCAATTAAAATCATTCTTGTTTATTCATATCAACGATAGAAAAGGATGACTTTTTCGAACTATACTGATAAATATTTGAGACATTTTTTTCTAAACACAAAGACGTAGGAAAAGGGTTACATGAATGTGCAAGAAACAGCCTTTATTTTTGTGTACCAATGATATAAATTAAATGAAAGTTTTTGATCGATTTTGTCGTACCCGAGCGCTTGTGCACCTGGAGCTAAACGACAATGACATTTTTTTCTGCTAGCTCCCTGATTATGATGTCGAAAACAATTTATGTAAGGTTCATTTCTAAAAATAATCGAACAACAATACATGTGGAGGCCGACATCCTCATGGCCTGGTGGGGATTGAACCCACAACCTATTGCATGAGAGGCAGACAGCTGAGGCATTACAAAGTCTCTGGTGGATCAAACGCATAACCACTTCGACGAGAAGCGGACTCGTATACCACACTAGCCTCTTGATGGGATAAAAACCACAACCTATTTTTGAGATGCGGTTTATATTGGCACAATCACGCTGGTGATGGTTAAACCCACAGCCTGTTGATTGACAGGCGGACACCTATACCACACTCACCCTGGTGGGGATTTAACCAACAACCTGTTGATTGAGAGGCGGTCACATTTACACCCTTACCCTGGTGGAGAACTAACCCACAACCTGTTAATTAAGAGGCGAACACTTACACCACCCTCACCCTGGTGGGTATGTAACCCACAACCTGTTGACTGAGAGGCGAACACCTATCTCACACTCACCCTGATCAAACCAACAACCTGTTGACTAAGAGAATGAAATCTATACCACACTCACCCTGATAGTGATCAAACCCACAACCTGTTGACTGAGAGACGGACATCTATGCCACCCTCACCTTGGTTGGGATCTAACCCACAACGTGTTGAATGAGAGGCGGACACCTATACCACACTCACCCTGGTGGGGATCTAACCCACAACGTGTTGAATGAGAGGCGGACACCTATACCACACTCACCCTGGTGGTGATATAACCTAAAACGTGTTGACTGAGAGACGGACACCTATACCACACTCACCCTGGTGGGGATCTAACCCACAACGTGTTGAATGAGAGACGGACACCTATACCACACTCACCCTGGTGGGGATCTAACCTACAACGTGTTGAATGAGAGACGGACACCTATACCACACTCACCCTGGTGGGGATCTAACCTACAACGTGTTGACTGAGAGACGGACACCTATACCACACTCACCCTGGTGGGGATATAACCTACAACGTGTTGACTGAGAGACGGACACCTATACCACACTCACCCTGGTGGGGATCTAACCTACAACGTGTTGACTGAGAGACTATACCACACTCACCCTGGTGGGGATCTAACCCACAACGTGTTGAATGAGAGGCGGACACCTATACCACACATACCCTGGTGGGGATATAACCTACAACGTGTTGACTGAGAGACGGACACCTATACCACACTCACCCTGGTGGGGATCTAACCTACAACGTGTTGACTGAGAGACGGACACCTATACCACACTCACCCTGGTGGGGATATAACCTACAACGTGTTGACTGAGAGGCGGACACCTATACCACACTCACCCTGGTGGGGATCTAACCCACAACGTGTTGAATGAGAGGCGGACACCTATACCACACTCACCCTGGTGGTGATATAACCTACAACGTGTTGACTGAGAGACGGACACCTATACCACACTCACCCTGGTGGGGATATAACCTACAACGTGTTGAATGAGAGACGGACACCTATACCACACTCACCCTGGTGGGGATCTAACCTACAACGTGTTGAATGAGAGACGGACACCTATACCACACTCACCCTGGTGGGGATCTAACCTACAACGTGTTGACTGAGAGACGGACACCTATACCACACTCACCCTGATGGGGATATAACCTACAACGTGTTGACTGAGAGACGGACACCTATACCACACTTACCCTGGTGGGGATATAACCTACAACGTGTTGACTGAGAGACGGACACCTATACCACACTCACCCTGGTGGGGATATAACATACAACGTGTTGAATGAGAGACGGACACCTATACCACACTCACCCTGGTGGGGATATAACCTACAACGTGTTGAATGAGAGACGGACACCTATACCACACTCACCCTGGTGGGGATATAACCTACAACGTGTTGAATGAGAGACGGACACCTATACCACACTCACCCTGGTGGGGATATAACCTACAACGTGTTGAATGAGAGACGGACACCTATACCACCCTCACCCTGGTGGGGATCTAACCTACAACGTGTTGACTGAAAGACGGACACCTATACCACACTCACCCTGGTGAGGATCTAACCTACAACGTGTTGACTGAGAGACGGACACCTATACCACACTCACCCTGATGGGGATATAACCTAAAACGTGTTGACTGAGAGACGGACACCTATACCACACTCACCCTGATGGGGATATAACCTAAAACGTGTTGACTGAGAGACGGACACCTATACCACACTCACCTTGGTGGGGATATAACCTACAACGTGTTGACTGAGAGACGGACACCTATACCACACTCACCTTGGTGGGGATATAACCCACAACGTGTTGACTAAGAGACGGACACCTATACCACACTCACCCTGGTGATGATCTAACCTACAACGTGTTGACTGAGAGACGGACACCTATACCACACTCACCCTGGTGATGATCTAACCTACAACGTGTTGACTGAGAGACGGACACCTAAACCACACTCACCCTGGTGGGGATCTAACCTACAACGTGTTGACTGAGAGACGGACACCTATACCACACTCACCCTGGTGGGGATATAACCCACAACGTGTTGACTGAGAGACGGACACCTATACCACACTCACCCTGGTGGGGATATAACCCACAACGTGTTGACTGAGAGACGGACACTTATACCACACTCACCCTGGTGGGGATCTAACCCACAACGTGTTGAATGAGAGGCGGACACCTATACCACACTCACCCTGGTGGGGATCTAACCCACAACGTGTTGACTGAGAGGCGGACACCTATACCACACTAACCTACAACGTGTTGACTGAGAGACGGACACCTATACCACAGTCACCCTGGTGGGGATATAACCTACAACGTGTTGAATGAGAGACGGACACCTATACCACACTCACCCTGGTGGGGATATAACCCACAACGTGTTGAATGAGAGGCGGACACCTATACCACACTCACCCTGGTGATGATCTAACCTACAACGTGTTGACTGAGAGACGGACACCTATACCACACTCACCCTGGTGGGGATATAACCCACAACGTGTTGAATGAGAGACGGACACCTATACCACACTCACCCTGGTGGGGATATAACCCACAACGTGTTGACTGAGAGACGGACACCTATACCACACTCACCCTGGTGATGATCTAACCTACAACGTGTTGAATGAGAGGCGGACACCTATACCACACTCACCCTGGTGGGGATATAACCCACAACGTGTTGACTGAGAGACGGACACCTATTCCACACTCACCCTGGTGGGAATATAACCTACAACGTGTTGAATGAGAGGCGGACACCTATACCACACTCACCCTGGTGGGGATATAACCTACAACGTGTTGACTGAGAGACGGACACCTATATCACACTCACCCTGGTGGGGATATAACCCACAACGTGTTGACTGAGAGACGGACACCTATACCACAATCACCCTGGTGGGGATATAACCTACAACGTGTTGAATGAGAGACGGACACCTATACCACACTCACCCTGGTTGGGATATAACCTACAACGTGTTGACTGAGAGACGGACACCTATACCACACTCACCCTGGTGATCATCTAACCTACAACGTGTTGACTGAGAGACGGACACCTATACCACACTCACCTTGGTGGGGATATAACCCACAACGTGTTGACTAAGAGACGGACACCTATACCACACTCACCCTGGTGATGATCTAACCTACAACGTGTTGACTGAGAGACGGACACCTATACCACACTCACCCTGGTGATGATCTAACCTACAACGTGTTGACTGAGAGACGGACACCTAAACCACACTCACCCTGGTGGGGATCTAACCTACAACGTGTTGACTGAGAGACGGACACCTATACCACACTCACCCTGGTGGGGATATAACCCACAACGTGTTGACTGAGAGACGGACACCTATACCACACTCACCCTGGTGGGGATATAACCCACAACGTGTTGACTGAGAGACGGACACTTATACCACACTCACCCTGGTGGGGATCTAACCTACAACGTGTTGACTGAGAGACGGACACCTATACCACACTCACCCTGGTGGGGATATAACCTACAACGTGTTGACTGAGAGGCGGACACCTATACCACACTCACCCTGGTGGGGATCTAACCCACAACGTGTTGAATGAGAGGCGGACACCTATACCACACTCACCCTGGTGGTGATATAACCTACAACGTGTTGACTGAGAGACGGACACCTATACCACACTTACCCTGGTGGGGATATAACCTACAACGTGTTGAATGAGAGACGGACACCTATACCACACTCACCCTGGTGGGGATCTAACCTACAACGTGTTGAATGAGAGACGGACACCTATACCACACTCACCCTGGTGGGGATCTAACCTACAACGTGTTGACTGAGAGACGGACACCTATACCACACTCACCCTGATGGGGATATAACCTACAACGTGTTGACTGAGAGACGGACACCTATACCACACTTACCCTGGTGGGGATATAACCTACAACGTGTTGACTGAGAGACGGACACCTATACCACACTCACCCTGGTGGGGATATAACATACAACGTGTTGAATGAGAGACGGACACCTATACCACACTCACCCTGGTGGGGATATAACCTACAACGTGTTGAATGAGAGACGGACACCTATACCACACTCACCCTGGTGGGGATATAACCTACAACGTGTTGAATGAGAGACGGACACCTATACCACACTCACCCTGGTGGGGATATAACCTACAACGTGTTGAATGAGAGACGGACACCTATACCACCCTCACCCTGGTGGGGATCTAA